>NW_026043410.1:0-41211 GCF_023856365.1 Brienomyrus brachyistius
ATATTAGCATATTAGCATAGCATATTAGCAAATTAGCATATTAGCATATTAGCATATTAGCATATTAGTATATTAGCATATTAGCATATTAGCATATTAGCATAGCATATTAGCATAGCATATTAGCATATTAGCATATTAGCATATTAGCGTATTAGCATAGCATATTAGCATATTAGCATATTAGCATATTAGCATAGCATATTAGCATATTAGCATATTAGCGTATTAGCATATTAGCATATTAGCATATTAGCATATTAGCATATTAGCATAGCATATTAGCATATTAGCATATTAGCATATTAGCATATTAGCATATTAGCATAGCATATTAGCATATTAGCATATTAGCATATTAGCATAGCGTGTTAGTGTATTAGCATATTAGCATATTAGCATAGCATATTAGCATATTAGCATATTAGCATATTAGCATATTAGCATATTAGCATAGCATATTAGCATATTAACATATTAGCATATTAGCATATTAGCATATTAGCATATTAGCATATTAGCATAGCATATTAGCATATTAGCATATTAGCATATTAGCATATTAGCATATTAGCATAGCATATTAGCATATTAGCATATTAGCATAGCATATTAGCATATTAGCATATTAGCATATTAGCATATTAGCATAGCATATTAGCATATTAGCATATTAGCATATTAGCATATTAGCATAGCATATTAGCATATTAGCATATTAGCATATTAGCGTATTAGCGTATTAGCGTATTAGCATATTAGCATATTAGCATATTAGCATATTAGCATATTAGCATAGCATATTAGCATATTAGCATATTAGCATATTAGCATATTAGCATATTAGCATAGCATATTAGCGTATTAGCATATTAGCATATTAGCATATTAGCATATTAGCATATTAGCATAGCATATTAGCATATTAGCATATTAGCATATTAGCATAGCATATTAGCATATTAGCATATTAGCATATTAGCATATTAGCATAGCATATTAGCATATTAGCATATTAGCATATTAGCATATTAGCATAGCATATTAGCATATTAGCATATTAGCATATTAGCATGGCATATTAGCATATTAGCATATTAGCATATTAGCATATTAGCATATTAGCATATTAGCATAGCATATTAGCATATTAGCATATTAGCATATTAGCATATTAGCATATTAGCATATTAGCATAGCATATTAGCATATTAGCATATTAGCATATTAGAATATTAGCATAGCATATTAGTATATTAGCATATTAGCATATTAGCATATTAGCATAGCATATTAGCATATTAGCATATTAGCATATTAGCATATTAGCATATTAGCATAGCATGTTAGCGTATTAGCATATTAGCATATTAGCATATTAGCATATTAGCATATTAGCATATTAGCATAGCATATTAGCATATTAGCATATTAGCATATTAGCAAATTAGCTTATTAGTATATTAGCATATTAGCATAGCATATTAACATATTAGCATATTAGCATATTAGCATATTAGCATAGCGTGTTAGCGTATTAGCATATTAGCATATTAGCATAGCATATTAGCATATTAGCATATTAGCATATTAGCATAGCATATTAGCATATTAGCATATTAGCATATTAGCATATTAGCATATTAGCGTATTAGCATATTAGCATATTAGCATATTAGCATATTAGCATAGCATGTTAGCGTATTAGCATATTAGCATATTAGCATATTAGCATATTAGCATAGCATATTAGCATATTAGCATATTAGCATATTAGCATAGCATATTAGCATATTAGCATATTAGCATATTAGCATATTAGCGTATTAGCATATTAGCATATTAGCATATTAGCATATTAGCATAGCATGTTAGCGTATTAGCATATTAGCATATTAGCATATTAGCATATTAGCATAGCATAGCATATTAGCATATTATCATATTAGCATATTAGCATATTAGCATATTAGCATATTAGCATAGCATATTAGCATATTAGCATATTAGCATATTAGCATATTAGCATAACATATTACCATATTAGCATATTAGCATATTAGCATATTAGCATATTAGCATATTAGCATAGCGTGTTAGTGTATTAGCATATTAGCATATTAGCATAGCATATTAGCATATTAGCATATTAGCATATTAGCATATTAGTATAGCATATTAGCATATTAGCATAGCATATTAGCATATTAGCATATTAGTATATTAGCATAGCATATTAGCATATTAGCATATTAGCATATTAGCATATTAGTATATTAGCATAGCATGTTAGCGTATTAGCATATTAGCATATTAGCATATTAGCATATTAGCATATTAACATATTAACATATTAGCATATTAGCATATTAGCATATTAGCATAGCGTGTTAGCATATTAGCATATTAGCATATTAGCATATTAGCATAGCATATTAGCATATTAGCATATTAGCATATTAACATATTAGCATAGCACATTAGCATATTAGCATATTAGCATATTAACATATTAGCATATTAGCATATTAGCATAGCATATTAACATATTAGCATATTAGCATAGCATATTAGCATATTAGCATATTAGCATATTAGCATAGCGTGTTAGCGTATTAGCGTATTAGCATATTAGCATAGCGTGTTAGCGTATTAGCATATTAGCATATTAGCATAGCATATTAGCATATTAGCATATTAGCATATTAGCATATTAGCATATTAGCATAGCATATTAGCATATTAGCATATTAGCATATTAGCATATTAGCATATTAGCATAGCATATTAGCATATTAGCATATTAGCATATTAGCATAGCATATTAGCATATTAGCATATTAACATATTAGCATATTAGCATATTAGCATAGCGTGTTAGTGTATTAGCATATTAGCATATTAGCATAGCATATTAGCATATTAGCATATTAGCATATTAGCATATTAGCATATTAGCATATTAGCATAGCATATTAGCATAGCGTGTTAGCGTATTAGCATATAAACATATTAGTATATTAGCATATTAGCATAGCATATTAGCATATTAGCATATTAGCATAGCATATTAGCATATTAGCATAGCATATTAGCATATTAGCATATTAGCATATTAGTATATTAGCGTATTAGCATATTAGCATATTAGCATATTAGCATATTAGCATATTAGCATAGCATATTAGCATATTAGCATATTAGCATATTAGCATATTAGCATAGCATATTAGCATATTAGCATATTAGCATATTAGCATATTAGCATAGCATATTAGCATATTAGCATATTAGCATATTAGCATATTAGCATATTAGCATAGCGTGTTAGCGTATTAGCATATTAGCATAGCATATTAGCATATTAGCATAGCGTGTTAGCGTATTAGCATATTAGCATATTAGCATAGCATATTAGCATATTAGCATATTAGCATATTAGCATATTAGCATATTAGCATATTAGCATATTAGCATATTAGCATAGCATATTAGCATATTAGCATATTAGCATATTAGCATATTAGCATATTAGCATAGCGTGTTAGTGTATTAGCATATTAGCATATTAGCATATTAGCATATTAGCATAGCATATTAGCATATTAGCATATTAGCATATTAGCATAGCATATTAGCATATTAGCATATTAGCATATTAGCATATTAGCATATTAGCATAGCATATTAGCATATTAGCATATTAGCATATTAGCATATTAGCATAGCTTATTAGCATATTAGCATATTAGCATAGCATGTTAGCGTATTAGCATATTAGCATATTAGCATATTAGCATATTAGCATATTAACATATTAGCATATTAGCATAGCATATTAACATATTAGCATATTAGCATATTAGCATATTAGCATATTAGCATAGCATATTAGCATATTAGCATATTAGCATATTAGCATAGCATATTAGCATATTAGCATATTAGCATATTAGCATATTAGCATAGCGTGTTAGCGTATTAGCATATTAGCATATTAGCATAGCATATTAGCATATTAGCATATTAGCATATTAGCATATTAGCATATTAGCATATTAGCATATTAGCATAGCATATTAGCATATTAGCATATTAGCATATTAGCATAGCATGTTAGCATATTAGCATATTAGCATAGCATATTAGCATATTAGCATATTAGCATATTAGCATATTAGCATAGCATATTAGCATATTAGCATAGCGTATTAGCGTATTAGCATATTAGCATATTAGCATAGCATATTAGCATATTAGCATAGCATATTAGCATATTAGCATATTAGCATATTAGCATATTAGCATATTAACATATTAGCATATTAGCATATTAGCATATTAGCATATTAGCATATTAGCATAGCGTGTTAGCATATTAGCGTATTAGCATATTAGCATATTAGCATATTAGCATATTAGCATATTAGCATAGCATATTAGCATATTAGCATATTAGCATATTAGCATATTAGCATAGCATATTAGCATAGCATATTAGCATATTAGCATAGCGTGTTAGTGTATTAGCATATTAGCATATTAGCATAGCATATTAGCATATTAGCATATTAGCATATTAGCATATTAGCATATTAGCATAGCATATTAGCATATTAGCATATTAGCATATTAGCATATTAACATATTAGCATATTAGCATAGCATATTAGCATATTAGCATATTAGCAGATTTGTATATTAGCATATTAGCATAGCATATTAGCATATTAGCATATTAACATATTAGCATATTAGCATAGCATATTAGCATATTAGCATATTAGCAGATTTGTATATTAGCATATTAGCTTATTAGCATATTAGCATATTAGCATATTAACATATTAGCATATTAGCATAGCATATTAGCATATTAGCATATTAGCATATTAGCATATTAGCATATTAGCTTATTAGCATATTAGCATATTAGCATAGCATATTAGCATATTAGCATATTAGCATATTAGCATATTAGCATAGCGTGTTAGCGTATTAGCATATTAGCATATTAGCATAGCATATTAGCATATTAGCATATTAGCATATTAGCATATTAGCATAGCATATTAGCATATTAGCATATTAGCATATTAGCGTATTAGCATATTAGCATATTAGCATATTAGCATATTAGCATAGCATGTTAGCGTATTAGCATATTAGCATATTAGCATATTAGCATATTAGCATAGCATAGCATATTAGCATATTATCATATTAGCATATTAGCATATTAGCATATTAGCATATTAGCATATTAGCATATTAGCATATTAGCATAGCATATTAGCATATTAGCATATTAGCATATTAGCATATGAGCATATTAGCATAGCATGTTAGCGTATTAGCATATTAGCATATTAGCATATTAGCATATTAGCATATTAGCATATTAGCATATTAGCATAGCATATTAGCATATTAGCATATTAGCATATTAGCATATTAGCATATTAGCTTATTAGCATATTAGCATATTAGAATATTAGCATATTAGCATATTAGCATATTAGCATAGCGTGTTAGCGTATTAGCATATTAGCATATTAGCATAGCATATTAGCATATTAGCATATTAGCATATTAGCATATTAGCATATTAGCATAGCATATTAGCATATTAGCATATTAGCATATTAGCATATTAGCGTATTAGCATATTAGCATATTAGCATATTAGCATATTAGCATATTAGCATAGCATGTTAGCGTATTAGCATATTAGCATATTAGCATATTAGCATATTAGCATATTAGCATATTAGCATAGCATAGCATATTAGCATATTATCATATTAGCATATTAGCATATTAGCATATTAGCATATTAGCATATTAGCATAGCATATTAGCATATTAGCATATTAGCATATTAGCATATTAGCATAGCATATTAGCATATTAGCATATTAGCATATTAGCATATTAGCATAGCGTGTTAGTGTATTAGCATATTAGCATATTAGCATAGCATATTAGCATATTAGCATATTAGCATATTAGCATATTAGCATATTAGTATAGCATATTAGCATATTAGCATATTAGTATATTAGCATATTAGCATAGCATATTAGCATATTAGCATATTAGCATATTAGCATATTAGCATATTAGTATATTAGCATATTAGCATAGCATGTTAGCGTATTAGCATATTAGCATATTAGCATATTAGCATATTAGCATATTAGCATAGCATATTAGCATATTAGCATATTAGCATATTAGCATATTAGCATATTAGCTTATTAGCATATTAGCATATTAGCATAGCATATTAGCATATTAGCATATTAGCATATTAGCATATTAGCATAGCGTGTTAGCGTATTAGCATATTAGCATATTAGCATAGCATATTAGCATATTAGCATATTAGCATATTAGCATATTAGCATAGCATATTAGCATATTAGCATATTAGCATATTAGCGTATTAGCATATTAGCATATTAGCATATTAGCATATTAGCATATTAGCATAGCATGTTAGCGTATTAGCATATTAGCATATTAGCATATTAGCATATTAGCATATTAGCATATTAGCATAGCATAGCATATTAGCATATTATCATATTAGCATATTAGCATATTAGCATATTAGCATATTAGCATAGCATATTAGCATATTAGCATATTAGCATATTAGCATATTAGCATATTAGCATAGCATATTAGCATATTAGCATATTAGCATATTAGCATATTAGCATAGCGTGTTAGTGTATTAGCATATTAGCATATTAGCATAGCATATTAGCATATTAGCATATTAGCATATTAGCATATTAGCATATTAGCATATTAGCATATTAGTATAGCATATTAGCATATTAGCATATTAGCATATTAGCATAGCATATTAGCATATTAGCATATTAGCATATTAGCATATTAGCATATTAGCATAGCATATTAGCATATTAGCATATTAGCATATTAGCATAGCATATTAGCATATTAGCATATTAGCATATTAGCATATTAGCATATTAGCATATTAGCATATTAGCATAGCATGTTAGCGTATTAGGGTATTAGCATATTAGCATATTAGCATAGAATATTAGCATATTAGCATATTAGCATATTAGCATAGCATATTAGCATATTAGCATATTAGCATATTAGCATATTAGCATATTAGCATAGCATATTAGCATATTAGCATATTAGCATATTAGCATATTAGCATTGCATATTAGCATATTAGCATATTAGCATATTAGCATATTAGCATAGCATATTAGCATATTAGCATATTAGCATATTAACATATTAGCATATTAGCATAGCATATTAGCATATTAGCATATTAGCATAGCATATTAGCATATTAGCATATTAGCATATTAGCATATTAGCATATTAGCATATTAGCATATTAGCATAGCATATTAGCATATTAGCATATCAGCATAGCATATTAGCATATTAGCATATTAGTATATTAGCATATTAGCATATTAGCATAGCATATTAGCATAGCGTGTTAGCGTATTAGCATATTAGCATATTAGCATAGCATATTAGCATATTAGCATAGCATATTAGCATATTAGCATAGCATATTAGCATATTAGCATATTAGCATATTAGCATATTAGCATATTAGCATATTAGCATAGCGTGTTAGCATATTAGCGTATTAGCATATTAGCATATTAACATATTAGCATATTAGCATAGCATATTAGCATATTAGCATATTAGCATATTAGCATATTAGCATATTAGCATAGCATATTAGCATATTAGCATATTAGCATATTAGCATATTAGCATATTAGCATATTAGCATTGCATATTAGCATATTAGCATATTAGCATATTAGCATATTAGCATAGCATATTAGCATATTAGCATATTAGCATATTAACATATTAGCATATTAGCATATTAGCATAGCATATTAGCATATTAGCATATTAGCATATTAGCATATTAGCATAGCATATTAGCATAGCATATTAGCATAGCATATTAGCATATTAGCATATTAGCATAGCGTGTTAGTGTATTAGCATATTAGCATATTAGCATATTAGCATATTAGCATATTAGCATAGTATATTAGCATATTAGCATATTAGCATATTAGCATATTAGCATAGCATATTAGCATATTAGCATATTAGCATATTAGCATATTAGCATATTAGCATAGCATATTAGCATATTAGCATAGCATATTAGCATATTAGCTTAGCATATTAGCATATTAGCATATTAGCATATTAGCATATTAGCATATTAGCATATTAGCATATTAGCATAGCATATTAGCATGGCATATTAGCATATTAGCATATTAGCATATTAGCATAGCATATTAGCATATTAGCATATTAGCATATTAGCATATTAGCATATTAGTATATTAGCATAGCATATTAGCATATTAGCATATTAGCATATTAGCATATTAGCATATTAGCATAGCTTAGCATATTAGCGTATTAAAATATTAGCATATTAGCATATTAGCATATTAGCATATTAGCATATTAGCATAGCATATTAGCATATTAGCATATTAGCATATTAGCATATTAGCATATTAGCATATTATCATATTAGCATATTAGCATAGCGTGTTAGCGTATTAGCATATTAGCATATTAGCATAGCATATTAGCATATTAGCATATTAGCATATTAGCATATTAGCATATTAGCATATTAGCATATTAGCATTGCATATTAGCATATTAGCATATTAGCATATTAGCATATTAGCATAGCATATTAGCATATTAGCATATTAGCATATTAGCATATTAGCATATTAGCATATTAGCATAGCATATTAGCATATTAGCATATTAGCATAGCATATTAGCATATTAGCATATTAGCATATTAGCATATTAGCATATTAGCATATTAGCATATTAGCATAGCATATTAGCATATTAGCATATTAGCATATTAGCATATTAGCATAGCATATTAGCATATTAGCATATTAGCATAGCATATTAGCATATTAGCATATTAGTATATTAGCATATTAGCATATTAGCATAGCATATTAGCATAGCGTGTTAGCGTATTAGCATATTAGCATATTAGCATAGCATATTAGCATATTAGCATAGCATATTAGCATATTAGCATAGCATATTAGCATATTAGCATATTAGCATATTAGCATATTAGCATATTAGCATATTAGCATATTAGCATAGCGTGTTAGCATATTAGCGTATTAGCATATTAGCATAGCATATTAGCATAGCGTGTTAGCGTATTAGCATATTAGCATATTAGCATAGCATATTAGCATATTAGCATAGCATATTAGCATATTAGCATATTAGCATATTAGCATATTAGCATATTAGCATATTAGCATATTAGCATTGCATATTAGCATATTAGCATATTAGCATATTAGCATATTAGCATAGCATATTAGCATATTAGCATATTAGCATATTAACATATTAGCATATTAGCATATTAGCATAGCATATTAGCATATTAGCATATTAGCATATTAGCATATTAGCATATTAGCATATTAGCATAGCATATTAGCATAGCATATTAGCATAGCATATTAGCATATTAGCATATTAGCATATTAGCATATTAGCATAGCGTGTTAGTGTATTAGCATATTAGCATATTAGCATATTAGCATATTAGCATAGCATATTAGCATATTAGCATATTAGCATATTAGCATATTAGCATATTAGCATAGCATATTAGCATATTAGCATATTAGCATATTAGCATATTAGCATATTAGCATATTAGCATAGCATATTAGCATATTAGCATAGCATATTAGCATATTAGCTTAGCATATTAGCATATTAGCATATTAGCATATTAGCATATTAGCATAGCATATTAGCATGGCATATTAGCATATTAGCATATTAGCATATTAGCATAGCATATTAGCATATTAGCATATTAGCATATTAGCATATTAGTATATTAGCATAGCATATTAGCATATTAGCATATTAGCATATTAGCATAGCTTAGCATATTAGCGTATTAAAATATTAGCATATTAGCATATTAGCATATTAGCATATTAGCATATTAGCATAGCATATTAGCATATTAGCATATTAGCATATTAGCATATTAGCATATTAGCATAGCGTGTTAGTGTATTAGCATATTAGCATATTAGCATAGCATATTAGCATATTAGCATATTAGCATATTAGCATATTAGCATAGCATATTAGCATATTAGCATATTAGCATATTAGCATATTAGCATAGCATATTAACATATTAGCATATTAGCATATTAGCATATTAGCATAGCATATTAGCATATTAGCATATTAGCATATTAGCATAGCATATTAGCATATTAGCATATTAGCATATTAGCATATTAGCATAGCATATTAGCATATTAGCATATTAGCATATTAGCATAGCATATTAGCATATTACCATATTAGCATATTAGCATATTAGCATATTAGCATAGCATATTAGCATATTAGCATATTAGCATATTAGCATAGCGTGTTAGCGTATTAGCATATTAGCATAGCATATTAGTATATTAGCATATTAGCATATTAGTATAGCATATTAGCATATTAGCATATTAGCATATTAGCATATTAGCATAGCATATTAGCATATTAGCATATTAGCATATTAGCATATTAGCATATTAGCATAGCATATTAGCATATTAGCATATTAGCATATTAGCATATTAGCATATTAGCATATTAGCATAGCATATTAGCATATTAGCATATTAGCATATTAGCATATTAGCATATTAGCATAGCATATTAGCATATTAGCATATTAGCATATTAGCATATTAGCATAGCGTGTTAGCGTATTAGCATATTAGCATATTAGCATAGCATATTAGCATATTAGCATAGCATATTAGCATATTAGCATAGCATATTAGCATATTAGCATATTAGCATATTAGCATATTAGCATATTAGCATATTAGCATAGCGTGTTAGCATATTAGCGTATTAGCATATTAGCATATTAGCATATTAGCATATTAGCATAGCATATTAGCATATTAGCATATTAGCATAGCATATTAGCATATTAGCATATTAGCATATTAGCATATTAGCATATTAGCATATTAGCATATTAGCATAGCGTGTTAGTGTATTAGCATATTAGCATATTAGCATAGCATATTAGCATATTAGCATATTAGTATATTAGCATATTAGCATATTAGCATAGCATATTAGCATATTAGCATATTAGCATAGCATATTAGCATATCAGCATTTTAGCATATTAGCATAGCATATTAGCATATTAGCATATTAGCATATTAGCATATTAGCATAGCATATTAGCATATTAGCATATTAGCATATTAGCATATTAGCATAGCATATTAGCACATTAGCATATTAGCATATTAGCATATTAGCATAGCGTATTAGCATATTAGCATATTAGCATAGCATATTAGCATATTAGCATATTAGCATATTAGCAAATTAGCATATTAGCATAGCATATTAGCATAGCATATTAGCATATTAGCATATTAGCAAATTAGCATATTAGCATATTAACATAGCATATTAGCATATTAGCATATTAGCATATTAGCATATTAGCATATTAGCATAGCATATTAGCATATTAGCATATTAGCATATTAGCATATTAGCATATTAGCATATTAGCATAGCATATTAGCATATTAGCATATTAGCATATTAGCATATTAGCATAGCGTGTTAGCGTATTAGCATATTAGCATATTAGCATATTAGCATATTAGCATATTAGCATATTAGCATAGCATATTAGTATATTAGCATATTAGCATATTAGTATATTAGCATATTAGCATATTAGCATAGCATATTAGCATATTAGCATATTAGCATAGCATATTAGCATATTAGCATATTAGCATATTAGCATAGCGTGTTAGCGTATTAGCATATTAGCATAGCATATTAGCATATTAGCATATTAGCATATTAGCATAGCATATTAGCATATTAGCATATTAGCATATTAGCATAGTATATTAGCATATTAGCATATTAGCATATTAGCATATTAGCATATTAGTATATTAGCATAGCATATTATCATATTAGCATATTAGCATATTAGCATGGCATATTAGCATATTAGCATATTAGCATAGCATATTAGCATATTAGCATAGCATATTAGCATATTAGCATATTAGCATATTAGCATATTAGCATATTAGCGTATTAGCATATTAGCATATTAGCATATTAGCATATTAGCATATTAGCATAGCATATTAGCATATTAGCATATTAGCATATTAGCATATTAGCATAGCATATTAGCATAGCTTAGCATATTAGCATAATAGCATATTAGCATATTAGCATATTAGCATATTAGCATAGCATATTAGCATATTAGCATATTAGCATATTAGCATATTAGCATATTAGCATAGCGTGTTAGTGTATTAGCATATTAGCATATTAGCATATTAGCATATTAGCATATTAGCATAGCTTGTTAGCATATTAGCGTATTAGCATATTAGCATATTAGCATATTAGCATATTAGCATATTAGCATATTAGCATATTAGCATAGCATATTAGCATATTAGCATAATAGCATATTAGCATATTAGCATATTAGCATATTAGCATAGCATATTAGCATATTAGCATATTAGCATATTAGCATATTAGCATATTAGCATAGCGTGTTAGTGTATTAGCATATTAGCATATTAGCATATTAGCATATTAGCATATTAGCATAGCATATTAGCATATTAGCATATTAGCATATTAGCATATTAGCATATTAGCATATTAGCATAGCATATTAGCATATTAGCATATTAGCATATTAGCATAGCATATTAGCATATTAGCATATTAGCTTATTAGCATATTAGCATATTAGCATATTAGCATATTAGCATAGCATATTAGCATATTAGCATATTAGCATATTAGCATATTAGCATATTAGCATAGCATATTAGCATATTAGCATATTAGCATATTAGCATATTAGCATATTAGCATATTAGCATAGCATAGCATATTAGCATATTAGCATATTAGTATATTAGCATATTAGCATATTAGCATATTAGCATATTAGCATATTAGCATATTAGCATAGCATATTAGCATATTAGCATATTAGCATATTAGCATAGCATATTAGGATATTAGCATATTAGCATATTAGCATATTAGCATATTAGCATATTAGCATATTAGCATAGTATATTAGCATATTAGCATATTAGCATATTAGTATATTAGCATATTAGCATATTAGCATATTAGCATAGCATATTAGCATATTAGCATATTAGCATATTAGCATATTAGCATATTAGCGTATTAGCATATTAGCATATTAGCATATTAGCATATTAGCATATTAGCATAGCATATTAGCATATTAGCATATTAGCATATTAGCATATTAGCATAGCAAATTAGCATATTAGCATATTAGCATATTAGCATATTAGCATATTAGCATAGCATATTAGCATATTAGCATATTAGCATATTAGCATATTAGCATATTAGCATAGCGTGTTAGTGTATTAGCATATTAGCATATTAGCATATTAGCATATTAGCATATTAGCATATTAGCATATTAGCATATTAGCATAGCATATTAGCATATTAGCATATTAGCATATTAGCATATTAGCATATTAGCATATTAGCATATTAACATATTAGCATAGCATATTAGCATATTAGCATATTAGCATATTAGCATATTAGCATATTAGCATATTAGCATATTAGCATATTAGCATAGCATATTAGCATATTAGCATATTAGCATATTAGCATATTAGCATATTAGCATAGCATATTAGCATAGCATATTAGCATATTAGCATATTAGCATATTAGCATATTAGCATATTAGCATAGCGTGTTAGCGTATTAGCATATTAGCATATTAGCATAGCATATTAGCATATTAGCATATTAGCATATTAGCATATTAGCATATTAGCATAGCGTGTTAGTGTATTAGCATATTAGCATATTAGCATATTAGCATATTAGCATATTAGCATATTAGCATAGCATATTAGCATATTAGCATATTAGCATATTAGTATATTAGCATATTAGCATATTAGCATAGCATATTAGCATATTAGCATATTAGCATATTAGCATATTAGCATAGCATATTAGCATATTAGCATATTAGCATATTAGCATATTAGCATATTAGCATAGCATATTAGCATATTAGCATATTAGCATATTAGCATATTAGCATATTAGCATATTAGCATAGCATATTAGCATATTAGCATATTAGCATATTAGCATAGCATATTAGCATATTAGCATATTAGCATATTAGCATATTAGCATAGCATATTAGCATATTAGCATATTAGCATAGCATATTAGCATATTAGCATATTAGCATATTAGCATAGCGTGTTAGCGTATTAGCATATTAGCATATTAGCATAGCATATTAGCATATTAGCATATTAGCATATTAGCATAGCATAGCGTGTTAGTGTATTAGCATATTAGCATATTAGCATAGCATATTAGCATATTAGCATATTAGCATATTAGCATATTAGCATAGCATATTAGCATATTAGCATATTAGCATATTAGCATATTAGCATAGCATATTAGCATATTAGCATATTAGCATATTAGCATATTAGCATATTAACATATTAGCATAGCATATTAGCATATTAGCATATTAGCATATTAGCATATTAGCATAGCATATTAGCATATTAGCATATTAGCATATTAGCATAGCATATTAGCATATTAGCATATTAGCATAGCATATTAGCATATTAGCATATTAGCATATTAGCATATTAACATATTAGCATATTAGCATAGCATATTAGCATATTAGCATATTAGCATATTAGCATATTAGCATATTAGCATAGCATATTAGCATATTAGCATATTAGCATATTAGCATATTAGCATAGCGTGTTAGCGTGTTAGCGTATTAGCATATTAGCATAGCATATTAGCATATTAGCATATTAGCATATTAGCATAGCATATTAGCATATTAGCATATTAGCATATTAGCATATTAGCATATTAGCATAGCATATTAGCATATTAGCATATTAGCATATTAGCATATTAGCATATTAGCATATTAGCATATTAGCATAGCATATTAGCATATTAGCATATTAGCATATTAGCATATTAGCATATTAGCATATTAGCATAGCATATTAGCATATTAGCATATTAGCATATTAGCATATTAGCATATTAGCATAGCATATTAGCATATTAGCATATTAGCATATTAGCATATTAGCATATTAGCATAGCGTGTTAGCGTATTAGCATATTAGCATATTAGCATAGCATATTAGCATATTAGCATGGCATATTAGCATATTAGCATAGCATATTAGCATATTAGCATATTAGCATATTAGCATATTAGCATATTAGCATATTAGCATATTAGCATAGCGTGTTAGCATATTAACGTATTAGCATATTAGCATATTAGCATATTAGCATATTAGCATATTAGCATAGCATATTAGCATATTAGCATATTAGCATATTAGCATATTAGCATATTAGCATATTAGCATTGCGTGTTAGTGTATTAGCATATTAGCATATTAGCATAGCATATTAGCACATTAGCATATTAGCATATTAGCATATTAGCATATTAGCATAGTATATTAGCATATTAGCATATTAGCATATTAGCATATTAGCATATTAGCATATTAGCATAGCATATTAGCATATTAGCATATTAGCATATTAGCATAGCATATTAGCATATTAGCATAGAATATTAGCATATTAGCATATTAGCATATTAGCATATTAGCATATTAGCATAGCATATTAGCATATTAGCATATTAGCATTTTAGCATATTAGCGTATTAACATAGCATATTAGCATATTAGCATATTAGCATATTAGCATAGCATATTAGCATATTAGCATATTAGCATATTAGCATATTAACATATTAGCATAGCGTGTTAGTGTATTAGCATATTAGCATATTAGCATATTAGCATATTAGCATAGCATATTAGCATATTAGCATATTAGCATATTAGTATAGCATATTAGCATATTAGCATATTAGCATATTAGCATATTAGCTTAGCATATTAGCATAGCGTGTTAGCGTATTAGCATATTAGCATATTAGCATATTAACATATTAGCATATTAGCATATTAGCATATTAGCATAGCATATTAGCATATTAGCATATTAGCATATTAGCATAGCATATTAGCATATTAGCATATTAGCATAGCATATTAGCATATTAGCATATTAACATATTAGCATATTAGCATATTAGCATAGCATATTAGCATAGCAGCATAGCATATTAGCATATTAGCATATTAGCATATTAGCATAGCATATTAGCATATTAGCATATTAGTATATTAGCATATTAGCATATTAGCATATTAGCATAGCATATTAGCATATTAGCATATTAGCATATTAGCATATTAGCATATTAGCATAGCAGTATAGCATATTAGCATATTAGCATATTAGCATATTAGCATAGCAGCATATTAGCATATTAGCATATTAGCATAGCATGTTAGCGTATTAGCATATTAGCATATTAGCATATTAGCATATTAGCATATTAGCATATTAGCATAGCATATTAGCATATTAGCATATTAGCATATTAGCATATTAGCATATTAGCATAGCATATTAGCATATTAGCATATTAGCATATTAGCGTATTAGCATATTAGCATATTAGCATATTAGCATATTAGCATATTAGTATAGCATATTAGCATATTAGCATATTAGCATATTAGTATATTAGCATATTAGCATATTAGCTTATTAGCATATTAGCATATTAGCATATTAACATATTAGCATATTAGCATAGCATATTAGCATATTAGCATATTAGCATATTAGCATATTAGCATAGCGTGTTAGTGTATTAGCATATTAGCATATTAGCATAGCATATTAGCATATTAGCATATTAGCATATTAGCATATTAGCATATTAGCATATTAGTATAGCATATTAGCATATTAGCATATTAGCATATTAGCATATTAGCATAGCATATTAGCATAGCATATTAGCATATTAGCATATTAGCATATTAGCATAGCATATTAGCATATTAGCATATTAGCATATTAGCATATTAGCATAGCATATTAGCATATTAGCATATTAGCATATTAGCATAGCATGTTAGCGTATTAGCGTATTAGCATATTAGCATAGCGTATTAGCGTATTAGCATATTAGCATATTAGCATAGAATATTAGCATATTAGCATATTAGCATATTAGCATATTAGCATATTAGCATAGCATATTAGCATATTAGCATATTAGCATATTAGCATATTAGCATATTAGCATAGCATATTAGCATATTAGCATATTAGCATATTAGCATAGCGTGTTAGTGTATTAGCATATTAGCATATTAGCATATTAGCATATTAGCATAGCATATTAGCATATTAGCATATTAGCATATTAGCATAGCATATTAGCATATTAGCATATTAGCATAGCATATTAGCATATTAGCATATTAGCATAGCATATTAGCATATTAGCATATTAGCATATTAGCATAGCATATTAGCATATTAGCATATTAGCATAGCATATTAGCATATTAGCATATTAGCATATTAGCATAGCATATTAGCATATTAGCATATTAGCATATTAGCATATTAGCATATTAGCATATTAGCATAGCATGTTAGCGTATTAGCATATTAGTATATTAGCATATTAGCATATTAGCATATTAGCATATTAGCATATTAGTATATTAGCATATTAGCATATTCGCATATTAGCATAGCATATTAGCAAATTAGCATATTAGCATATTAGCATATTAGCATATTAGTATATTAGCATATTAGCATATTAGCATAGCATATTAGCATAGCATATTAGCATAGCATATTAGCATATTAGCATATTAGCATATTAGCATATTAGCATATTAGCATAGCATATTAGCATATTAGCATATTAGCATATTAGCATATTAGCATAGCATATTAGCATATTAGCATATTAGCATATTAGCATATTAGCATATTAGCATAGCATATTAGCATATTAGCATATTAGCATATTAGCATATTAGCATAGCATATTAGCATATTAGCATATTAGCATATTAGTATATTAGTATATTAGCATATTAGCATATTAGCATATTAGCATATTAGCATATTAGCATAGCATATTAGCATATTAGCATATTAGCATATTAGCATAGCATATTAGCATATTAGCATATTAGCGTATTAGCATAGCATATTAGCATATTAGCATATTAGCATATTAGCATATTAGCATATTAGCATAGCATATTAGCATATTAGCATATTAGCATATTAGCGTATTAGCATATTAGCATATTAGCATATTAGCATATTAGCATATTAGCATAGCATATTAGCATATTAGCATATTAGCATATTAGCATATTAGCATATTAGCATAGCATATTAGCATATTAGCATATTAGCATATTAGCATATTAGCATATTAGCATATTAGCATAGCGTGTTAGTGTATTAGCATATTAGCATATTAGCATAGTATATTAGCATATTAGCATATTAGCATATTAGCATATTAGCATATTAGCATATTAGCATAGCATATTAGCATATTAGCATATTAGCATATTAGCATATTAGCATATTAGCATATTAGCATAGCATGTTAGCGTATTAGCATATTAGCATATTAGCATATTAGCATATTAGCATATTAGCATATTAGCATAGCATATTAGCATATTAGCATATTAGCATATTAGCATATTAGCTTATTAGCATATTAGCATATTAGAATATTAGCATATTAGCATATTAGCATATTAGCATAGCGTGTTAGCGTATTAGCATATTAGCATATTAGCATAGCATATTAGCATATTAGCATATTAGCATATTAGCATATTAGCATAGCATATTAGCATATTAGCATATTAGCATATTAGCGTATTAGCATATTAGCATATTAGCATATTAGCATATTAGCATATTAGCATAGCATGTTAGCGTATTAGTATATTAGCATATTAGCATATTAGCATATTAGCATATTAGCATATTAGCATAGCATAGCATATTAGCATATTATCATATTAGCATATTAGCATATTAGCATATTAGCATATTAGCATAGCATAGCATATTAGCATATTAGCATATTAGCATATTAGCATATTAGCATAGCATATTAGCATATTAGCATATTAGCATATTAGCATATTAGCATAGCGTGTTAGTGTATTAGCATATTAGCATATTAGCATAGCATATTAGCATATTAGCATATTAGCATATTAGCATATTAGTATAGCATATTAGCATATTAGCATATTAGTATATTAGCATATTAGCATAGCATATTAGCATATTAGCATATTAGCATATTAGTATATTAGCATATTAGCATAGCATGTTAGCGTATTAGCATATTAGCATATTAGCATATTAGCATATTAGCATATTAGCATATTAGCATAGCATATTAGCATAGCATATTAGCATATTAGCATAGTATATTAGCATATTAGCATATTAGCATATTAGTATATTAGCATATTAGCATATTAGCATATTAGCATAGCATATTAGCATATTAGCATATTAGCATATTAGCATATTAGCATATTAGCGTATTAGCATATTAGCATATTAGCATATTAGCATATTAGCATATTAGCATAGCATATTAGCATATTAGCATATTAGCATATTAGCATATTAGCATAGCAAATTAGCATATTAGCATATTAGCATATTAGCATATTAGCATATTAGCATAGCATATTAGCATATTAGCATATTAGCATATTAGCATATTAGCATATTAGCATAGCGTGTTAGTGTATTAGCATATTAGCATATTAGCATATTAGCATATTAGCATATTAGCATATTAGCATATTAGCATATTAGCATAGCATATTAGCATATTAGCATATTAGCATATTAGCATATTAGCATATTAGCATATTAGCATATTAACATATTAGCATAGCATATTAGCATATTAGCATATTAGCATATTAGCATATTAGCATATTAGCATATTAGCATATTAGCATATTAGCATAGCATATTAGCATATTAGCATATTAGCATATTAGCATATTAGCATATTAGCATAGCATATTAGCATAGCATATTAGCATATTAGCATATTAGCATATTAGCATATTAGCATATTAGCATAGCGTGTTAGCGTATTAGCATATTAGCATATTAGCATAGCATATTAGCATATTAGCATATTAGCATATTAGCATATTAGCATATTAGCATAGCGTGTTAGTGTATTAGCATATTAGCATATTAGCATATTAGCATATTAGCATATTAGCATATTAGCATAGCATATTAGCATATTAGCATATTAGCATATTAGCATATTAGTATATTAGCATATTAGCATATTAGCATAGCATATTAGCATATTAGCATATTAGCATATTAGCATATTAGCATAGCATATTAGCATATTAGCATATTAGCATATTAGCATATTAGCATATTAGCATAGCATATTAGCATATTAGCATATTAGCATATTAGCATATTAGCATATTAGCATAGCATATTAGCATATTAGCATATTAGCATAGCATATTAGCATATTAGCATATTAGCATATTAGCATATTAGCATATTAGCATAGCATATTAGCATATTAGCATATTAGCATAGCATATTAGCATATTAGCATATTAGCATATTAGCATAGCGTGTTAGCGTATTAGCATATTAGCATATTAGCATAGCATATTAGCATATTAGCATATTAGCATATTAGCATAGCATAGCGTGTTAGTGTATTAGCATATTAGCATATTAGCATAGCATATTAGCATATTAGCATATTAGCATATTAGCATATTAGCATAGCATATTAGCATATTAGCATATTAGCATATTAGCATATTAGCATAGCATATTAGCATATTAGCATATTAGCATATTAGCATATTAGCATATTAACATATTAGCATAGCATATTAGCATATTAGCATATTAGCATATTAGCATATTAGCATAGCATATTAGCATATTAGCATATTAGCATATTAGCATAGCATATTAGCATATTAGCATATTAGCATAGCATATTAGCATATTAGCATATTAGCATATTAGCATATTAACATATTAGCATATTAGCATAGCATATTAGCATATTAGCATATTAGCATATTAGCATATTAGCATATTAGCATAGCATATTAGCATATTAGCATATTAGCATATTAGCATATTAGCATAGCGTGTTAGCGTGTTAGCGTATTAGCATATTAGCATAGCATATTAGCATATTAGCATATTAGCATATTAGCATAGCATATTAGCATATTAGCATATTAGCATATTAGCATATTAGCATATTAGCATAGCATATTAGCATATTAGCATATTAGCATATTAGCATATTAGCATATTAGCATATTAGCATTTTAGCATAGCATATTAGCATATTAGCATATTAGCATATTAGCATATTAGCATATTAGCATATTAGCATAGCATATTAGCATATTAGCATATTAGCATATTAGCATATTAGCTATTAGCATAGCATATTAGCATATTAGCATATTAGCATATTAGCATATTAGCATATTAGCATAGCGTGTTAGCGTATTAGCATATTAGCATATTAGCATAGCATATTAGCATATTAGCATGGCATATTAGCATATTAGCATAGCATATTAGCATATTAGCATATTAGCATATTAGCATATTAGCATATTAGCATATTAGCATATTAGCATAGCGTGTTAGCATATTAACGTATTAGCATATTAGCATATTAGCATATTAGCATATTAGCATATTAGCATATTAGCATAGCATATTAGCATATTAGCATATTAGCATATTAGCATATTAGCATATTAGCATATTAGCATTGCGTGTTAGTGTATTAGCATATTAGCATATTAGCATAGCATATTAGCACATTAGCATATTAGCATATTAGCATATTAGCATATTAGCATAGTATATTAGCATATTAGCATATTAGCATATTAGCATATTAGCATATTAGCATATTAGCATAGCATATTAGCATATTAGCATATTAGCATATTAGCATAGCATATTAGCATATTAGCATAGAATATTAGCATATTAGCATATTAGCATATTAGCATATTAGCATATTAGCATAGCATATTAGCATATTAGCATATTAGCATTTTAGCATATTAGCGTATTAACATAGCATATTAGCATATTAGCATATTAGCATATTAGCATAGCATATTAGCATATTAGCATATTAGCATATTAGCATATTAACATATTAGCATAGCGTGTTAGTGTATTAGCATATTAGCATATTAGCATATTAGCATATTAGCATAGCATATTAGCATATTAGCATATTAGCATATTAGTATAGCATATTAGCATATTAGCATATTAGCATATTAGCATATTAGCTTAGCATATTAGCATAGCGTGTTAGCGTATTAGCATATTAGCATATTAGCATATTAACATATTAGCATATTAGCATATTAGCATATTAGCATAGCATATTAGCATATTAGCATATTAGCATATTAGCATAGCATATTAGCATATTAGCATATTAGCATAGCATATTAGCATATTAGCATATTAACATATTAGCATATTAGCATATTAGCATAGCATATTAGCATAGCAGCATAGCATATTAGCATATTAGCATATTAGCATATTAGCATAGCATATTAGCATATTAGCATATTAGTATATTAGCATATTAGCATATTAGCATAGCATATTAGCATATTAGCATATAGCATATTAGCATATTAGCATATTAGCATATTAGCATAGCAGTATAGCATATTAGCATATTAGCATATTAGCATATTAGCATAGCAGCATATTAGCATATTAGCATATTAGCATAGCATGTTAGCGTATTAGCATATTAGCATATTAGCATATTAGCATATTAGCATATTAGCATATTAGCATAGCATATTAGCATATTAGCATATTAGCATATTAGCATATTAGCATATTAGCAATAGCATATTAGCATATTAGCATATTAGCATATTAGCGTATTAGCATATTAGCATATTAGCATATTAGCATATTAGCATATTAGTATAGCATATTAGCATATAGCATATTAGCATATTAGTATATTAGCATATTGCATATTAGCCTTATAGCATATTAGCATATTAGCATATTAACATATTAGCATATTAGCATAGCATATTAGCATATAGCATATTAGCATATAGCATATTAGCATAGCGTGTTAGTGTATTAGCATATTAGCATATTAGCATAGCATATTAGCATATTAGCATATTAGCATATTAGCATATTAGCATATTAGTATAGCATATTAGCATATTAGCATATTAGCATATTAGCATATTAGCATAGCATATTAGCATAGCATATTAGCATATTAGCATATTAGCATATTAGCATAGCATATTAGCATATAGCATATTAGCATATTAGCATATTAGCATAGCATATAGCATATTAGCATATTAGCATATTAGCATAGCATGTTAGCGTATTAGCGTATTAGCATATTAGCATAGCGTATTAGCGTATTAGCATATTAGCATATTAGCATAGAATATTAGCATATTAGCATATTAGCATATTAGCATATTAGCATATTAGCATAGCATATTAGCATATTAGCATATTAGCATATTAGCATATTAGCATATTAGCATAGCATATTAGCATATTAGCATATTAGCATATTAGCATAGCGTGTTAGTGTATTAGCATATTAGCATATTAGCATATTAGCATATTAGCATAGCATATTAGCATATTAGCATATTAGCATATTAGCATAGCATATTAGCATATTAGCATATTAGCATAGCATATTAGCATATTAGCATATTAGCATAGCATATTAGCATATTAGCATATTAGGCATATTAGCATATTAGCATAGCATATTAGCATATTAGCATATTAGCATAGCATATTAGCATATTAGCATATTAGCATATTAGCATAGCATATTAGCATATTAGCATATTAGCAATATTAGCATATTAGCATATTAGCATATTAGCATAGCATGTTAGCGTATTAGCATATTAGTATATTAGCATATTAGCATATTAGCATATTAGCATATTAGCATATTAGTATATTAGCATATTAGCATATTCGCATATTAGCATAGCATATTAGCAAAATTAGCATATTAGCATATTAGCATATTAGCATATTAGTATATTAGCATATTAGCATATTAGCATAGCATATTAGCATAGCATATTAGCATAGCATATTAGCATAGCATATTAGCATATTAGCATATTAGCATATTAGCATATTAGCATATTAGCATAGCATATTAGCATATTAGCATATTAGCATATTAGCATATTAGCATAGCATATTAGCATATTAGCATATTAGCATATTAGCATATTAGCATATTAGCATATTAGCATAGCATATTAGCATATTAGCATATTAGCATATTAGCATATTAGCATAGCAATATTAGCATATTAGCATATTAGCATATTAGTATATTAGTATATTAGCATATTAGCATATTAGCATATTAGCATATTAGCATATTAGCATAGCATATTAGCATATTAGCATATTAGCATATTAGCATAGCATATTAGCATATTAGCATATTAGCGTATTAGCATAGCATATTAGCATATTAGCATATTAGCATATTAGCATATTAGCATATTAGCATAGCATATTAGCATATTAGCATATTAGCATATTAGCGTATTAGCATATTAGCATATTAGCATATTAGCATATTAGCATATTAGCATAGCATATTAGCATATTAGCATATTAGCATATTAGCATATTAGCATATTAGCATAGCATATTAGCATATTAGCATATTAGCATATTAGCATATTAGCATATTAGCATATTAGCATAGCGTGTTAGTGTAATTAGCATTTAGCATATTAGCATAGTATATTAGCATATTAGCATATTAGCATATTAGCATATTAGCATATTAGCATATTAGCATAGCATATTAGCATATTAGCATATTAGCATATTAGCATATTAGCATATTAGCATATTAGCATAGCATGTTAGCGTATTAGCATATTAGCATATTAGCATATTAGCATATTAGCATATTAGCATATTAGCATAGCATATTAGCATATTAGCATATTAGCATATTAGCATATTAGCTTATTAGCATATTAGCATATTAGAATATTAGCATATTAGCATATTAGCATATTAGCATAGCGTGTTAGCGTATTAGCATATTAGCATATTAGCATAGCATATTAGCATATTAGCATATTAGCATATTAGCATATTAGCATAGCATATTAGCATATTAGCATATTAGCATATTAGCGTATTAGCATATTAGCATATTAGCATATTAGCATATTAGCATATTAGCATAGCATGTTAGCGTATTAGTATATTAGCATATTAGCATATTAGCATATTAGCATATTAGCATAGCATAGCATATTAGCATATTATCATATTAGCATATTAGCATATTAGCATATTAGCATATTAGCATAGCATAGCATATTAGCATATTAGCATATTAGCATATTAGCATATTAGCATAGCATATTAGCATATTAGCATATTAGCATATTAGCATATTAGCATAGCGTGTTAGTGTATTAGCATATTAGCATATTAGCATAGCATATTAGCATATTAGCATATTAGCATATTAGCATATTAGCATATTAGTATAGCATATTAGCATATTAGCATATTAGTATATTAGCATATTAGCATAGCATATTAGCATATTAGCATATTAGCATATTAGTATATTAGCATATTAGCATAGCATGTTAGCGTATTAGCATATTAGCATATTAGCATATTAGCATATTAGCATATTAGCATATTAGCATAGCATATTAGCATAGCATATTAGCATATTAGCATATTAGCATATTAGCATATTAGCATATTAGCATATTAGCATATTAGCATATTAGCTTATTAGCATATTAGCATATTAGCATAGCATATTAGCATATTAGCATATTAGCATATTAGCATATTAGCATATTAGCATAGCGTGTTAGCGTATTAGCATATTAGCATATTAGCATAGCATATTAGCATATTAGTATATTAGCATATTAGCATATTAGCATAGCATATTAGCATAGCATATTAGCATAGCATATTAGCATAGCATATTAGCATATTAGCATATTAGCATATTAGCATATTAGCATATTAGCATAGCATATTAGCATATTAGCATATTAGCATATTAGCATATTAGCATAGCATATTAGCATATTAGCATATTAGCATATTAGCATATTAGCATATTAGCATAGCATATTAGCATATTAGCATATTAGCATATTAGCATATAGCATAGCATATTAGCATATTAGCATATTAGCATATTAGTATATTAGTATATTAGCATATTAGCATATTAGCATATTAGCATATTAGCATATTAGCATAGCATATTAGCATATTAGCATATTAGCAAATTAGCATAGCATATTAGCATATTAGCATATTAGCGTATTAGCATAGCATATTAGCATATTAGCATATTAGCATATTAGCATATTAGCATATTAGCATAGCATATTAGCAATTAGCATATTAGCATATTAGCGTATTAGCATATTAGCATATTAGCATATTAGCATATTAGCATATTAGCATAGCATATTAGCATATTAGCAATATTAGCATATTAGCATATTAGCATATTAGCATAGCATATTAGCATATTAGCATATTAGCATATTAGCATATTAGCATATTAGCATATTAGCATAGCGTGTTAGTGTATTAGCATATTAGCATATTAGCATAGTATATTAGCATATTAGCATATTAGCATATTAGCATATTAGCATATTAGCATATTAGCATAGCATATTAGCATATTAGCATATTAGCATATTAGCATATTAGCATATTAGCATATTAGCATAGCATGTTAGCGTATTAGCATATTAGCATATTAGCATATTAGCATATTAGCATATTAGCATATTAGCATATTAGCATAGCATATTAGCATATTAGCATTATTAGCATATTAGCATATTAGCTTATTAGCATATTAGCATATTAGAATATTAGCATATTAGCATATTAGCATATTAGCATAGCGATAGCGTAGTAGCATATTAGCATATTAGCATTAGCATAGCATATTAGCATATTAGCATATTAGCATATTAGCATATTAGCATAGCATATTAGCATATTAGCATATTAGCATATTAGCGTATTAGCATATTAGCATATTAGCATATTAGCATATTAGCATATTAGCATAGCATGTTAGCGTATTAGTATATTAGCATATTAGCATATTAGCATATTAGCATATTAGCATAGCATAGCATATTAGCATATTATCATATTAGCATATTAGCATATTAGCATATTAGCATATTAGCATAGCATAGCATATTAGCATATTAGCATATTAGCATATTAGCATATTAGCATAGCATATTAGCATATTAGCATATTAGCATATTAGCATATTAGCATAGCGTGTTAGTGTATTAGCATATTAGCATATTAGCATAGCATATTAGCATATTAGCATATTAGCATATTAGCATATTAGTATAGCATATTAGCATATTAGCATATTAGTATATTAGCATATTAGCATAGCATATTAGCATATTAGCATATTAGCATATTAGTATATTAGCATATTAGCATAGCATGTTAGCGTATTAGCATATTAGCATATTAGCATATTAGCATATTAGCATATTAGCATATTAGCATAGCATATTAGCATAGCATATTAGCATATTAGCATATTAGCATATTAGCATATTGCATATTAGCATATTAGCATATTAGCTTATTAGCATATTAGCATATTAGCATAGCATATTAGCATATTAGCATATTAGCATATTAGCATATTAGCATAGCGTGTTAGCGTATTAGCATATTAGCATATTAGCATAGCATATTAGCATATTAACATATTAGCATATTAGCATATTAGCATAGCATATTTAGCATATTAGCATATTAGCATATTAGCGTATTAGCATATTAGCATATTAGCATATTAGCATATTAGCATAGCATGTTAGCGTATTAGCATATTAGCATATTAAATTAGCATATTAGCATAGCATGTTAGCGTATTAGCATATTAGCACATTAGCATATTAGCATATTAGCATATTAGCATAGCATAGCATATTAGCATATTATCATATTAGCATATTAGCATATTAGCATATTAGCATATTAGCATAGCATATTAGCATATTAGCATATAGCATATTAGCATATTAGCATATTAGCATAGCATATTAGCATATTAGCATATTAGCATATTAGCATATTAGCATATTAGCATAGCGTGTTAGTGTATTAGCATATTAGCATATTAGCATAGCATATTAGCATATTAGCATATTAGCATATTAGCATATTAGCATATTAGCATATTAGCATATTAGTATAGCATATTAGCATATTAGCATATTAGCATATTAGCATATTAGCATAGCATATTAGCATATTAGCATATTAGCATATTAGCATAGCATATTAGCATATTAGCATATTAGCATATTAGCATAGCATATTAGCATGATTAGCATATTAGCATATTAGCATATTAGCATATTAGCATATTAGCATATTAGCATATTAGCATAGCATGTTAGCGTATTAGGGTATTAGCATATTAGCATAGCGTATTAGCGTATTAGCATATTAGCATATTAGCATAGATATTAGCATATTAGCATATTTGCATATTAGCATAGCATATTAGCATATTAGCATATTAGCATATTAGCATATTAGCATAGCATATTAGCATATTAGCATATTAGCATATTAGCATATTAGCATATTAGCATAGCATATTAGCATATTAGCATATTAGCATATTAGCATAGCGTGTTAATGTATTAGCATATTAGCATATTAGCATATTAGCATATTAGCATATTAGCATATTAGCATAGCATATTAGCATATTAGCATATAGCATATTAGCATAGCATATTAGCATATTAGCATATTAGCATATTAGCATATTAGCATATTAACATATTAGCATAATAAGCATATTAGCATATTAGCAATTAGCATATTAGCATAGCATTAGCATATTAGCATATTAGCATATTAGCATATTAGCATATTAGCATATTAGCATATTAGCATATTCATAGCTATTAGCATACTAGCATATTAGCATATTAGCATATTAGCATAGCATGTTAGCGTATTAGCATTAGTATATAAGCATATTAGCATATTAGCATATTAGCATATTAGCATATTAGCATATTAGCATATTAGTATATTAGCATATTAGCATATTAGCATATTAGATATCATTAGCAAATTAGCAAATTAGCATATTAGCATATTAGCATATTAGCATATTAGCATTAGCATAGCATATTAGCATATTAGCATATTAGTATATTAGCATATTAGCATATTAGCATATTAGCATAGCATATTAGCATATTAGCAATATTAGCATATTAGCATATTAGATTAGCATATTAGCATATTAGCATATTAGCATATTAGCATATTAGCATATTAGCATATTAGCATTAGCATATTAGATAGCATATTAGCATATTAGCATATAGCATATTAGCATATTAGCATAGCATATTAGCATAGCATATTAGCATATTAGCTATTAGCATATTAGCATATAGCATAGCGTATTAGCTGTATTAGCATATTAGCATATTAGCATATTAGCTATAGCATAGCATATTAGCATATTAGCATATTAGCCATATTAGCATATTAGCATAGCATATTAGCATATTAGCATATTAGCATATTAGCATATTAGCATATTAGCATATTAGCATAGCATATTAGCATATTAGCATAGCATATTAGCATATTAGCTTAGCATATTAGCATATTAGCATATTAGCATATTAGCATATTAGCATAGCATATTAGCATGGCATATTAGCATATTAGCATATTAGCATATTAGCATAGCATATTAGCATATTAGCATATTAGCATATTAGCATATTAGTATATTAGCATAGCATATTAGCATATTAGCATATTAGCATATTAGCATATTAGCATAGCTTAGCATATTAGCGTATTAAAATATTAGCATATTAGCATATTAGCATATTAGCATATTAGCATATTAGCATATTAGCATAGCATATTAGCATATTAGCATATTAGCATATTAGCATATTAGCATATTAGCATATTAGCATAGCATATTAGCATATTAGCATATTAGCATATTAGCATATTAGCATATTAGCATAGCATATTAGCATATTAGCATATTAGCATATTAGCATATTAGCATATTAGCATATTAGCATAGCGTGTTAGTGTATTAGCATATTAGCATATTAGCATAGTATATTAGCATATTAGCATATTAGCATATTAGCATATTAGCATATTAGCATATTAGCATAGCATATTAGCATATTAGCATATTAGCATATTAGCATATTAGCATATTAGCATATTAGCATATTAGCATAGCATGTTAGCGTATTAGCATATTAGCATATTAGCATATTAGCATATTAGCATATTAGCATATTAGCATATTAGCATAGCATATTAGCATATTAGCATATTAGCATATTTGCATATTAGCTTATTAGCATATTAGCATATTAGAATATTAGCATATTAGCATATTAGCATATTAGCATAGCGTGTTAGCGTATTAGCATATTAGCATATTAGCATAGCATATTAGCATATTAACATATTAGCATATTAGCATATTAGCATAGCATATTAGCATATTAGCATATAGCATATTAGCGTATTAGCATATTAGCATATTAGCATATTAGCATATTAGCATATTAGCATAGCATGTTAGCGTATTAGTATATTAGCATATTAGCATATTAGCATATTAGCATATTAGCATAGCATAGCATATTAGCATATTATCCATATTAGCATATTAGCATATTAGCATATTAGCATATTAGCATAGCATAGCATATTAGCATATTAGCATATTAGCATATTAGCATATTAGCATAGCATATTAGCATATTAGCATATTAGCATATTAGCATATTAGCATAGCGTGTTAGTGTATTAGCATATTAGCATATTAGCATAGCATATTAGCATATTAGCATATTAGCATATTAGCATATTAGTATAGCATATTAGCATATTAGCATATTAGTATATTAGCATATTAGCATAGCATATTAGCATATTAGCATATTAGCTATTAGTATATTAGCATATTAGCATAGCATGTTAGCGTATTAGCATATTAGCATATTAGCATATTAGCATATTAGCATATTAGCATAGCATATTAGCATAGCATATTAGCATATTAGCATATTAGCATATTAGCATATTAGCATATTAGCATATTAGCATATTAGCTTATTAGCATATTAGCATATTAGCATAGCATATTAGCATATTAGCATATTAGCATATTAGCATATTAGCATATTAGCATAGCGTGTTAGCGTATTAGCATATTAGCATATTAGCATAGCATATTAGCATATTAACATATTAGCATATTAGCATATTAGCATAGCATATTAGCATATAGCATATTAGCATATTAGCGTATTAGCATATTAGCATATTAGCATATTAGCATATTAGCATAGCATGTTAGCGTATTAGCATATTAGCATATTAGCATATTAGCATATTAGCATAGCATGTTAGCGTATTAGCATATTAGCACATTAGCATATAGCATATTAGCATATTAGCATAGCATAGCATATTAGCATATTATCATATTAGCATATAGCATATTAGCATATTAGCATATTAGCATATTAGCATAGCATATTAGCATATTAGCATATTAGCATATTAGCATATTAGCATATTAGCATAGCATATTAGCATATTAGCATATTAGCATATTAGCATATTAGCATATTAGCATAGCGTGTTAGTGTATTAGCATATTAGCATATTAGCATAGCATATTAGCATATTAGCATATTAGCATATTAGCATATTAGCATATTAGCATATTAGCATATTAGTATAGCATATTAGCATATTAGCATATTAGCATATTAGCATATTAGCATATTAGCATAGCATATTAGCATATTAGCATATTAGCATATTAGCATAGCATATTAGCATATTAGCATATTAGCATATTAGCATAGCATATTAGCATATTAGCATATTAGCATATTAGCATATTAGCATATTAGCATATTAGCATATTAGCATATTAGCATATTAGCATAGCATGTTAGCGTATTAGGGTATTAGCATATTAGCATAGCGTATTAGCGTATTAGCATATTAGCATATTAGCATAGAATATTAGCATATTAGCATATTAGCATATTAGCATAGCATATTAGCATATTAGCATATTAGCATATTAGCATATTAGCATAGCATATTAGCATATTAGCATATTAGCATATTAGCATATTAGCATATTAGCATAGCATATTAGCATATTAGCATATTAGCATATTAGCATAGCGTGTTAATGTATTAGCATATTAGCATATTAGCATATTAGCATATTAGCATATTAGCATATTAGCATAGCATATTAGCATATTAGCATATTAGCATATTAGCATAGCATATAGCATATTAGCATATTAGCATATTAGCATATTAGCATATTAACATATTAGCATATTAGCATAGCATATTAGCATATTAGCATATTAGCATATTAGCATAGCATATTGCATATTAGCATATTAGCATATTAGCATATTAGCATATTAGCATATTAGCATATTAGCATATTAGCATATTAGCATAGCATATTAGCATACTAGCATATTAGCATATTAGCATATTAGCATAGCATGTTAGCGTATTAGCATATTAGTATATAAGCATATTAGCATATTAGCATATTAGCATATTAGCATATTAGCATATTAGCATATTAGTATATTAGCATATTAGCATATTAGCATATTAGCATAGCATATTAGCAAATTAGCAAATTAGCATATTAGCATATAGCATATTAGCATATTAGTATATTAGCATAGCATATTAGCATATTAGCATATTAGTATATTAGCATATTAGCATATTAGCATATTAGCATAGCATATTAGCATATAGCATATTAGTATATTAGCATATTAGCATATTAGCATATTAGCATAGCATATTAGGCATATTAGCATATTAGCATATTAGCATATTAGCATATTAGCATAGCATATTAGCATATTAGCATATTAGCATATTAGTATATTAGTATATTAGCATATTAGCATATTAGCATATTAGCATAGCATATTAGCATAGCATATTAGCATATTAGCATATTAGCATATTAGCATAGCGTGTTAGTGTATTAGCATATTAGCATATTAGCATATTAGCATATTAGCATAGCATATTAGCATATTAGCATATTAGCATATTAGCATATTAGCATAGCATATTAGCATATTAGCATATTAGCATATTAGCATATTAGCATATTAGCATATTAGCATAGCATATTAGCATATTAGCATAGCATATTAGCATATTAGCTTAGCATATTAGCATATTAGCATATTAGCATATTAGCATATTAGCATAGCATATTAGCATGGCATATTAGCATATTAGCATATTAGCATATTAGCATAGCATATTAGCATATTAGCATATTAGCATATTAGCATATTAGTATATTAGCATAGCATATTAGCATATTAGCATATTAGCATATTAGCATATTAGCATAGCTTAGCATATTAGCGTATTAAAATATTAGCATATTAGCATATTAGCATATTAGCATATTAGCATATTAGCATATTAGCATAGCATATTAGCATAATAGCATATTAGCATATTAGCATATTAGCATATTAGCATATTAGCATAGCATATTAGCATAGCATATTAGCATATTAGCATATTAGCATATTAGCATATTAGCATATTAGCATATCAGCATATTAGCATATTAGCATAGCATATTAGCATATAGCATATTAGCATATTAGTATATTAGCATATTAGCATATTAGCATATTAGCATAGCATATTAGCATATTAGTATATTAGCATATTAGCATATTAGCATATTAGCATATTAGCATAGCGTGTTAGTGTATTAGCATATTAGCATATTAGCATAGCATATTAGCATATTAGCATATTAGCATATTAGCATATTAGCATAGCATATAGCATATTAGCATATTAGCATATTAGCATATTAGCATAGCATATTAACATATTAGCATATTAGCATATTAGCATAGCATATTAGCATATTAGCATATTAGCATATTAGCATATTAGCATAGCATATTAGCATATTAGCATATTAACATATTAGCATATTAGCATAGCATATTAGCATATTAGCATATTAGCATATTAGCATAGCATATTAGCATATTACCATATTAGCATATTAGCATATTAGCATATTAGCATAGCATATTAGCATATTAGCATATTAGCATATTAGCATAGCGTGTTAGCGTATTAGCATATTAGCATAGCATATTAGTATATTAGCATATTAGCATATTAGTATAGCATATTAGCATATTAGCATATTAGCATATTAGCATATTAGCATAGCATATTAGCATATTAGCATATTAGCATATTAGCATATTAGCATATTAGCATAGCATATTAGCATATTAGCATATTAGCATATTAGCATATTAGCATATTAGCATAGCATATTAGCATATTAGCATATTAGCATATTAGCATATTAGCATATTAGCATAGCATATTAGCATATTAGCATATTAGCATATTAGCATATTAGCATAGCGTGTTAGCGTATTAGCATATTAGCATATTAGCATAGCATATTAGCATATTAGCATAGCATATTAGCATATAGCATAGCATATTAGCATATTAGCATATTAGCATATTAGCATATTAGCATATTAGCATATTAGCATAGCGTGTTAGCATATTAGCGTATTAGCATATTAGCATATTAGCATATTAGCATATTAGCATAGCAATATTAGCATATTAGCATATTAGCATAGCATATTAGCATATTAGCATATTAGCATATTAGCATATTAGCATATTAGCATATTAGCATATTAGCATAGCGTGTTAGTGTATTAGCATATTAGCATATTAGCATAGCATATTAGCATATTAGCATATTAGTATATTAGCATATTAGCATATTAGCATAGCATATTAGCATATTAGCATATTAGCATAGCATATTAGCATATCAGCATTTTAGCATATTAGCATAGCATATTAGCATATTAGCATATTAGCATATTAGCATATTAGCATATTAGCATATTAGCCATAGCATATTAGCATATTAGCATATTAGCATATTAGCATATTAGCATAGCATATTAGCACATTAGCATATTAGCATATTAGCATATTAGCATAGCGTATTAGCATATTAGCATATTAGCATAGCATATTAGCATATTAGCATATTAGCATATTAGCAAATTAGCATATTAGCATAGCATATTAGCATAGCATATTAGCATATTAGCATATTAGCAAATTAGCATATTAGCATATTAGCATAGCATATTAGCATATTAGGCATATTAGCATATTAGCATATTAGCATATTAGCATAGCATATTAGCATATTAGCATATTAGCATATTAGCATATTAGCATATTAGCATATTAGCATAGCATATTAGCATATTAGTATATTAGCATATTAGCATATTAGCATATTAGCATAGCGTGTTAGCGTATTAGCATATTAGCATATTAGCATATTAGCATATTAGCATATTAGCATATTAGCATAGCATATTAGTATATTAGCATATTAGCATATTAGTATATTAGCATATTAGCATATTAGCATAGCATATTAGCATATTAGCATATTAGCATAGCATATTAGCATATTAGCATATTAGCATATTAGCATAGCGTGTTAGCGTATTAGCATATTAGCATAGCATATTAGCATATTAGCATATTAGCATATTAGCATAGTATATTAGCATATTAGCATATTAGCATATTAGCATATTAGCATATTAGCATATTAGTATATTAGCATAGCATATTATCATATTAGCATATTAGCATATTAGCATGGCATATTAGCATATTAGCATAGCATATTAGCATATTAGCATAGCATATTAGCATATTAGCATATTAGCATATTAGCATATTAGCATATTAGCGTATTAGCATATTAGCATATTAGCATATTAGCATATTAGCATATTAGCATATTAGCATAGCATATTAGCATAGCTTAGCATATTAGCATAATAGCATATTAGCATATTAGCATATTAGCATAGCATATTAGCATATTAGCATATTAGCATATTAGCATATTAGCATATTAGCATAGCGTGTTAGTGTATTAGCATATTAGCATATTAGCATATTAGCATATTAGCATATTAGCATAGCTTGTTAGCATATTAGCGTATTAGCATATTAGCATATTAGCATATTAGCATATTAGCATATTAGCATATTAGCATATTAGCATATTAGCAATAGCATATTAGCATATTAGCATAATAGCATATTAGCATATTAGCATATTAGCATATTAGCATAGCATATTAGCATATTAGCATATTAGCATATTAGCAAAGCGTGTTAGTGTATTAGCATATTAGCATATTAGCATATTAGCATATTAGCATATTAGCATAGCATATTAGCATATTAGCATATTAGCATATTAGCATATTAGCATAGCATATTAGCATATAGCATATTAGCATATTAGCATATTAGCTTAGATTAGCATAATTAGCATATTAGCATAGTATTAGCATATTAGCATATTAGCTTATTAGCATATTAGCATATTAGCATATTAGCATATTAGCATATTAGCATATTAGCATAGCATATTAGCATAGTATAGGCATATTAGCATATTAGCATATTAGCATATTAGCATATTAGCATAGCATAGCATATTAGCATATTAGCATATTAGTATATTAGCATATTAGCATATTAGCATATTAGCATATTAGCATATTAGCATAGCATATTAGCATATTAGCATATTAGCATAGCATATTAGGATATTAGCATATTAGCATATTAGCATATTAGCATATTAGCATATTAGCATAGTATATTAGCATATTAGCATATTAGTATATTAGCATATTAGCATATTAGCATATTAGCATAGCATATTAGCATATTAGCATATTAGCATATTAGCATATTAGCATATTAGCGTATTAGCATATTAGCATATTAGCATATTAGCATATTAGCATATTAGCATAGCATATTAGCATATTAGCATATTAGCATATTAGCATATTAGCATATTAGCATAGCAAATTTAGCATATTAGCATATTAGCATATTAGCATATTAGCATAGCATATTAGCATTAGCATTAGCATATTAGCATATTAGCATATTAGCATATTAGCATAGCGTGTTAGTGTATTAGCATATTAGCATATTAGCATATTAGCATATTAGCAATTAGCATATTAGCATATTAGCATATTAGCATATTAGCATATTAGCATATTAGCATAGCATATTAGCATATTAGCATATTAGCATATTAGCATATTAGCATAGCATATTAGCATATTAGCATATTAGCATATTAGCATATTAGCATATTAGCATATTAGCATATTAGCATAGCATATTAGCATATTAGCATATTAGCATATTAGCATATTAGCATAGCATATTAGCATAGCATATTAGCATATTAGCATATTAGCATATTAGCATATTAGCATATTAGCATAGCGTGTTAGCGTATTAGCATATTAGCATATTAGCATAGCATATTAGCATATTAGCATATTAGCATATTAGCATATTAGCATATTAGCATAGCGTGTTAGTGTATTAGCATATTAGCATATAGCATAGCATATTAGCATATTAGCATATTAGCATATTAGCATATTAGCATAGTATAATTAGCATATTAGCATATTAGTATATTAGCATATTAGCATATTAGCTTAGCATATTAGCATATTAGCATATTAGCATATTAGCATATTAGCATAGCATATTAGCATATTAGCATATTAGCATATTAGCATATTAGCATATTAGCATATTAGCATATTAGCATAGCATATTAGCATATTAGCATATTAGCATATTAGCATATTAGCATATTAGCATATTAGCATATAGCATATTAGCATATTAGCATATTAGCATAGCATATTAGCATATTAGCATATTAGCATATTAGCATATTAGCATATTAGCATAGCATATTAGCATATTAGCATATTAGCATAGCATATTAGCATATTAGCATATTAGCATATTAGCATAGCGTGTTAGCGTATTTAGCATATTAGCATAGCGTGTTAGCGTATTAGCATATTAGCATATTAGCATAGCATATTAGCATATTAGCATATTAGCATATTAGCATAGCATAGCGTGTTAGTGTATTAGCATATTAGCATATTAGCATAGCATATTAGCATATTAGCATATAGCATATTAGCATATTAGCATAGCATATTAGCATATTAGCATATTAGCATATTAGCATATTAGCATATTAGCATAGCATATTAGCATATTAGCATATTAGCATATTAGCATATTAGCATATTAACATATTAGCATAGCATATTAGCATATTAGCATATTAGCATATTAGCATATTAGCATAGCATATTAGCATATTAGCATATTAGCATATTAGCATAGCATATTAGCATATTAGCATATTAGCATAGCATATTAGCATATTAGCATATTAGCATATTAGCATATTAACATATTAGCATATTAGCATAGCATATCTAGCATATAGCATATTAGCATATTAGCATATTAGCATATAGCATAGCATATTAGCATATTAGCATATTAGCATATTAGCATAGCGTGTTAGCGTGTTAGCGTATTAGCATATTAGCATAGCATATAGCATAATTAGCATATTAGCATATTAGCATAGCATATTAGCATATTAGCATATTAGCATATTAGCATATTAGCATATTAGCATATTAGCATAGCATATTAGCATATTAGCATATTAGCATATTAGCATATTAGCATATTAGCATAGCATATTAGCATATTAGCATATTAGCATATTAGCATAATTAGCATATTAGCATATTAGCATAGCATATTAGCATATTAGCATATTAGCATATTAGCATATTAGCATATTAGCATAGGCATATTAGCATATTAGCATATTAGCATATTAGCATATTAGCATATTAGCATATTAGCATAGCGTGTTAGCGTATTAGCATATTAGCATATTAGCATAGCATATTAGCATATTAGCATGGCATATTAGCATATTAGCATAGCATATTAGCATATTAGCATATTAGCATATTAGCATATTAGCATATTAGCATATTAGCATATTAGCATAGCGTGTTAGCATATTAACGTATTAGCATATTAGCATATTAGCATATTAGCATATTAGCGTATTAGCATATTAGCATATTAGCATAGCATATTAGCATATTAGCATATTAGCATATTAGCATATTAGCATATTAGCATAGCGTGTTAGTGTATTAGCATATTAGCATATTAGCATAGCATATTAGCACATTAGCATATTAGCATATTAGCATATTAGCATATTAGCATATTAGCATAGCATATTAGCATATTAGCATATTAGCATATTAGCATATTAGCATATTAGCATATTAGCATAGCATATTAGCATATTAGCATATTAGCATATTAGCATAGCATATTAGCATATTAGCATAGAATATTAGCATATTAGCATATTAGCATATTAGCATATTAGCATAGCATATTAGCATAGCATATTAGCATATTAGCATATTAGCATTTTAGCATATTAGCGTATTAACATAGCATATTAGCATATTAGCATATTAGCATATTAGCATAGCATATTAGCATATTAGCATATTAGCATATTAGCATATTAACATATTAGCATAGCGTGTTAGTGTATTAGCATATTAGCATATTAGCATATTAGCATATTAGCATAGCATATTAGCATATTAGCATATTAGCATATTAGTATAGCATATTAGCATATTAGCATATTAGCATATTAGCATATTAGCTTAGCATATTAGCATAGCGTGTTAGCGTATTAGCATATTAGCATATTAGCATATTAACATATTAGCATATTAGCATATTAGCATATTAGCATAGCATATTAGCATATTAGCATATTAGCATATTAGCATAGCATATTAGCATATTAGCATATTAGCATAGCATATAGCATATTAGCATATTAACATATTAGCATATTAGCATATTAGCATATTAGCATAGCAGCCATAGCATATTAGCATATTAGCATATTAGCATATTAGCATATTAGCATAGCATATTAGCATATTAGCATATTAGTATATTAGCATATTAGCATATTAGCATAGCATATTAGCATATTAGCATATTAGCATATTAGCATATTAGCATAGCAGTATAGCATATTAGCATATTAGCATATTAGCATATTAGCATAGCAGCATATTAGCATATTAGCATATTAGCATAGCATGTTAGCGTATTAGCATATTAGCATATTAGCATATTAGCATATTAGCATATTAGCATAGCATATTAGCATATTAGCATATTAGCATATTAGCATATTAGCATATTAGCATATTAGCATAGCATATTAGCATATTAGCATATTAGCATATTAGCGTATTAGCATATTAGCATATTAGCATATTAGCATATTAGCATATTAGTATAGCATATTAGCATATTAGCATATTAGCATATTAGCATATTAGCATATTAGCATATTAGCTTATTAGCATATTAGCATATTAGCATATTAACATATTAGCATATTAGCATAGCATATTAGCATATTAGCATATTAGCATATTAGCATATTAGCATAGCGTTGTTAGTGTATTAGCATATTAGCCATATTAGCATAGCATATTAGCATATTAGCATATTAGCATATTAGTCATATTAGCATATTAGCATATTAGCATATTAGCATATTAGTATAGCATATTAGCATATTAGCATATTAGCATATTAGCATATTAGCATAGCATATTAAGCTTAGCATATAGCATATTAGCATATTAGCATATTAGCATAGCA
>NW_026043411.1:0-41189 GCF_023856365.1 Brienomyrus brachyistius
CTCCGATATCCATCCGTCTCGGCTCCGATATCCATCTCACAGGCTAGGTGGTTGCTGCTCGCTGCTACCAGACTCTCGTAAACCTTTGAGAAGCAGGAAGCCCCACATGGAAGGTCAGATTGGGCGACTGAGCCCGTCCAGGGTCATTGGCTGCTCTCAGTCTGTGTTTGCTGATGGGGGGGTCAGATGAGCCCCTCCCCCCGTACGGCTAAGCTACTGATTTCTACTGCTTGAAGTTGCGAAGTGAATAGCCTGCATAGAGTTCAAATTTTTAAATCATAATTAGAACCAAGAATTACGATTTTTGCGGAAAGTGGATGCCTGTGACTGCTTGATTGGGTAAAGAAATGGCAGGTTGGTTGGCAAAAAAAAGTTCAAAACAAATAAATTGATGTATTTGCACATGATCATTTCAATGCTAGAGCGAAACATAAATCATTTGAAATGGCTTATTAGTATTAGGTTAGTTGTCTGATATTGCAGTCAAGGCTAAATAATGCACTTTCCCACAGTATATCAACCTGGAACCTGGGTCACCGCATAGGGACTGCCCTGGATTTGTACGCAGTGCCGGTGTGGAGCATAGCTGGCTTTTCTGGTCCTGAGACACAGTCCCTGCCCTGTCTGCATGGCCACTGAAGGGACGTCTACCGGAGGCTGCTGGGGCCTCGCCCCACACTTTACTGCGCACACATTTACACGCACGCAGCGCGTTCCTAAATAGCACAACGCACGTGGTAGCAATTTGGTATCCAAATAACAGCGAGGGCCCTCCTGTGGAGGTGGATTCTGACCTGGGGATTCCTGGCCTGTTAGCTGCCTCTCATTCAGTTCACACGCAGGCAGCTGGAGCTGCGGCTGAAGGTGGATCTGGTTAATCCTGTCAGGGCAGGAGTCACGCAACCCTTCTGTCCTTATTCACTCCTGAGGGAAGCATCTAACACAGCCTGCCACCCACAGCCTGTCTCTCTACAGGCTCCTACATGGAATATGGATGACGATGCTCTGTTCCCCAGCAGTGATCCTCTATTGAACACTGGATCACATATCTTTATTGAGCTGCATTGCTCCACTGGTATCGCAGTGCTTCACTGGTACAAAAGTGCTCCATGGGTCACAGTGCTCTAATGAGTGAGTTGCAGTGCTCCATTGAGTGAGTAATAGTGCTCCACTGTGCTGCGCTTCACTAGTATTGCAGTGCTTCACTGGTATTGAGGGGCTTCATTGATGTCATAGCGCTCCGTTGTGTTGCAGTGCACCACTAGATCACAGTGCGGGGAGTCTTATGGTTTTCTGGTTCCTTGGCAGGATGCAGTGCTTCACAGATGGATTTGTGGAAATCCCCGGCAAAGAGGCGCAGTGCGGTGGGTGGGTGGGTGGGTGTCTGGCGGCACGAGAGGTTGTTAGCAGAGATGGGAATCAGTCCAACTGCTGCCATGTCCCTGCTCTGCCTCTCTGATTGGCAGTTTAATTTCACCTGGCTCCTGCAAACTTCTGTGTATTGCAAACAAACTTTCCACTGCTCTGTGGGGGGGGGGGGGGGTTTAAATATGTATCCAGATGTCTGTGGTACACACGCACACACACTCATACACACCTGCTTTGTTCCCAGGAGATCAAGGCATGTTTGGTCTGACACGACTGGTGTTTTCTAGGATTGGTGAAGCCTAGATGTAGGGGGGGGGGGGGGGGCTTTCAGGGACAAATGTCTGATCATTCTGGTTCAACTGGGTGGCTTTAGGAAGGTGTCCCAGGTTCCCCCAAATTCAGTCGTCCCCCTCCACCAATCCCAGGTTCACGTTTTTCTTGCATCGCCGTAGCAACCCCGTAGAGGTGTACCGTATTGGCAGGTTTGTTTCTGGATGACTTACACAGCTGTGACTGAATGAAACTTCCCTCCTCCCCATGCTGCTTGAAGCGGATGAGGCCGTTGTGAAGCGGACCGCAGCACCCTGATTAAATATGTAGGCTACGGGGGGGTTTGCTTGCCAGTGCAGCAGTTCCGCCCTTGCACTGTGGTCCGCTGGGTACTGGCTGAGTGCCCTGCATAACCACGAATGCCCTGAGGTCGCCTGTAATTTGCCAGATCATTTTGAGGGCTGGTGTTTTTATCGCAGGTGGTTCCCATGACAACCAGAAGATACGGTAATTGGACTCGAATGAGCCCTTCGCTTTCTGTTCTGACTGACGTCGGTCTTCTGGGCTGGAAGCGGGTGTGGCCACTGACGATGGGCTTTCCAGCTGACCGTGCCAGGGCTGGGCACCACAGAACCTATGGCCCATCTTGGACAATCTGCAGGGTAACCGGGGCTGGTGCGGTCACCAGACTTGCGAGAAGCCAAAAGCAGCACGGTCTTTATCGTCGGGGGACTCGGCTGTCTGGCCTAGCGGACACATGCCTGTGTAAATACAGCATGCGCTTAAGCCACTTGAAAACATGGGTATTTATATGTGTATGTACTCATCTGAGCGGGAGACACAGCGGGACCCGGGGCCTTATGAAGCGGTAAACGTGGCCCCCCCCACAGCAGGCGAGCTCAATGTGCGCAGTGACGGGGCCCCCACCTCGTAGCTTTCGGTTTTCCTTTAAAATCCTTTTATCACAGTTATTCTGCTGCGAGCTTGAGGCTTCTGCCGTTTATTTATGCAAGTGCCGCGGACGTGGTGCAGGTGGCATGTTTTGGGCATGAAATGCGGCACCACGAGCAAAGGGGACGTGTTCAGACACCCTCGTAGGTAGGTACCGTGTCAGCATCCTCGGTGGAACATCGCGCGGTGCACTGAGTAGTTCGGGATTCAGGAAATGGGCTCCCTGGAAGTCCACTTAGGCATCCAGTCAAAGGCTGCTTCTCTGTGTGGCTGTTCCTCTCGGGGTCTGCTCCCCACTCCACGCCACCTGTCGGCCATCTTGTCCTCTGGCTGGCCCCGTACCCGGTCCCTGGCCCCTCACTGCTGTTCCGGGGGAGCTGGGAGCTGGCGCTGCAGGCCCCGCCTCTTGCCTTCACGTCTGCACAGTATCGTGGCCTCGCTCCCAGCCTTCTGGCCCCTGGGCTGCTTTTAACACCAGAGGGGTGCTTAATTACAGCTTCCTTTATGAGAGCCGGGGCTCGGACCGCAGGCCATCTCCCCAGATCCCTACAGGCTACAAACGGAGGCTCGAGTTTCGCTCTTTCTGTCTTGCTCACGGCCCAGCGGGTCACCGGGCATGGCTCCGGTAACGGCTGTGTCACCCGCGCTGAGGCATCTACACCTCCATCACGTTGGTTTAATGGGAGCACCCAGGGTGGGTGGCAAGCAATCTGATGAGGTCTGGGTCAGTCCCTTCCCTCTGACCAGTGCACGTGCAGCAGTTCCTCTTTGCGGAGGACTCTGGGGGGGGCGGGAGAGACTCTGTGGTTTGTGTCCTCGCCGTTCGACTTACTGTGCAGCCCCCCCTTGTCCCTCGGTCGACCTCGCACGAACTCATAAAACTCCTTTAAGCCTAGCTACCGCGGTCGTCCCTGTACAGCACGTCGGGGGGGAGGGGGGCTGAGGGCGGGTTAAAATGAGCGCTGGTCCCAGAGCGGATGTGGCGCTGTGGGTTCTGGAAGGATCCGTGGTTCCTTTGTGCTGTTTTTCTTTAGATCGTGCACTAACCGCATCTGGAGAGCGGAGTCCACTTGTTCATCAGGTCGTGCTTGTAAATGTAGCACATTTTGTCATTTTGTCTCCCCCAGATGGACACAAACAAAAGGGATCATTAACAAAGCAGAATATTGGTCAAAGTTCTTGAATTGGGACCAAAAAAAAAACAGGTTCAAATTCCTGGGGTGGGGGGGGGGTCTTTGTTATGCCATAAGGAGATCCACAATCGGAATGGGGGGGGGGAAATCCACCAGGCCAGTCATGTGCAGCTGCACTGAACTTATTTTGGGAAACCAGCATAATATGTTTTTGTCTATATGTAACGTATAATACATAAAAAATGTAGGCTTCATTTGATTGGTTCGACTGACTTTTAAATCAATCACGTGGAGGAAAAAGTGATGTCATCCTCCGAGCTGATTGCAGTGTGAGTTTAGAGAACGTCGTGAACGTTACAGATCGGGAAGTGAAACGAAAAGCCAGGGCGTCCCACCTGGAGGCAGGCCGACGTCAGCTGGGGAGCACGTCCCGCACTGGGGAGGCAGGGTAATGAGGGGGAGGCGGCGTGCCCAGCGTGGAGGCTGCCGCAGCCCAGCAGGGGGAGCACAGGGGGCTGCCGCAGCCCAGCAGGGGAGCACAGGGTAGGGCTGTACCTGTGACACTTTAGGGAGCTGAGAAATGTTGGAAAATGTATTTAACCCCCTCCCATGGTCACTCCCAGGATAAGGGAAGCGCCCTGCCCCCAGACCGCTGCCCCTTCATGGAGACAGGCGGGGGGGGGTTGGAGCAGCTTAATGGCTCAGTCGCCATGGGAGCGGCTCTGGAAGGTTCTGTGGTACCTGCTGGTCCCGTTCGGATTAAATGAGTCACTTTGAGCAAACAAATGAAAGTGACCTGGCGTGAGGAACTGGTTGCTGGTTCATCTCAACTAGGACCAAGACCTCGGTCAGTGCAGACAGGTGACAGAGACGTTTTCCTCTGGGTCTTGGTCCTTGTCCTTCAGTGTGTGAATGACAGGGCAGCTATTTCTTACAACCCCCCCCTCCCCCCAATTCCCCATCCCCACGGCCCCCTGAATCCCATGGCCTAGACACGCAGGTCAGTCGACATCTTGGTGTAAATATTTATGAGGTGGAACAACTGGAGCAGGGCTTCTGTCCGTCAGTCTGTTCTGGAAAATCAGCATTCAGCTGGGGGGCTTTTGCAGAAAGCTAAGTGACGTGGGCACTGCGATTTCTCAACATCTCTGGGGCCTGTTCACAGGTTTTTAGGTCATTTCTCGTCATGATCGTCAGTGACTCACTTGAAGGCTTGTGGGAATCTTCGGGCTTTAGAGCAGACGTGAATTAATGGCTGCAGATGCTCTCTGGGGTCATGATGTGGTCTCGATCGGGGGTCTTTGGGCGTCGGTGGGTCTTCTCGCAAAGACAAGGTTTAGCTAGATGTCCCCCAATGGCTGGAGGTTGTGCTTCGCCCATCAAATCTCCTCCTCTCTCCATCTGGGAAATCTGATCCAAAGTAAAGCAAATGCTGGTGTCTAATTAAGCGTGATACAATATTTCTGTATGGATAATTACCCCTGATTTGGGCCAGCCGTGAACGATTTCGGGCTCGGCTGGGGTCTGGTCTTGGTCAGCCAGTGAGCTTATCTCCTCGTGGCCGATGGTGGCCCCGGCATTTCCTGTTGCCCAAGGTATTAACCCTTCACATCCCAGGGAGAGTCAAGCCCTAATATATGCCCCCTCATTAACCCCCCTCCTGCCCCCCGATTTGGGATTGATCTTGAAACGCTTAATTACACCCCCTGGGCTTTCATTAAAATTCTCTGGTTTGATTGGCTGCATGGGGATGAGAGAACCGAGATTGATTACAAGTTGCAAGCTAAAGAGCAGCATATTAAATTAGTTTAACTGTTGAATTTGCTCATGTTTCTGCTCTGGTCCCTTCTGTCAGTGTTGGGGGGGGGGCAGGCAGCATGTGGTGTATATCAGCAGGAGTGGGTCGGGGGGGCTGTCCTGGGAGGATGGGGCGACAGCTACATGACAGAGCGGAGCGCCAGCGAGCTTTGGAAACCGCAACGGGGACGCGCCAAGCGCCGTGCGGATAAACAACTGCGAGCGCGTAGCGGAATGCCCCAGATTCCCTGCATAGCTGAGTGACATGCTCTTCTGTCTGTAATTATGACCCTCATTAACACTGCGATTCTTGGAACAGCGACTCGCTCCAGCCTTTGGAGTTGCCCGTGTGTCCCAGTACTGAGCCTCGGCGGACCTGGAGCACAGGGTACCCCTGAGCCGAAGGTGCGATCATGTATCGATAACGTAAGGCGTTTGGCCCTGCTACGACCTGGGGGACCCTCCAGACAGGAAACGGGGTTAGCTCACCGAGAGAAAGGCCCAAGTCTCCAGCTAAGGGAACGAATGTGTCCCGTGTTGTGACTCTGCTGGGGCGTGGGCTTGTCCTCACTTCGTCGACTTTCATCTTCCTCGCAGACATCTCCGGGGTTTGTGTTTAGATGCAGCGTGATGCATTCTGACAGAGTTATAGGAGGAAGACGCGTTCTGGTCCAAGACGACTCCCGCTCGGGGGTGTGAAGGCTGACAGGATGCCAGGGAAGGAGCCCAGGGGAGCAGCCAACGGGCTCAGAACGCCTCACTTTCTCAAGGTCACTAAGTCACGTCATGTTTCAAAAACCTCAGACGGCTTCAGTTCTACCAGTGCAGCAAGCTAAATAAAACCACGGACACACTGTGTTCAGTCATGTGTCTGGAAGTCTTTCTCTTTTAAATATTTAAAATGTATTTTAAAAATACGTTTTATAGTTTGTTTTATTTATAGTTTATTTTATTATCGAAAGTAGGCAAAAGGGACATTGTTCTGCAAACGGTTTTCCTGAATTGTGTCTTTTCCAGGATGCGTTTGTCTTTAATGCCTGAAACTGAGGCACCCCTGAAGAGAGGGACTCCGGGGGAGGTGATCCTCTTTGAAAGGTTCCTGCAGGTGACCTTGGGGAGCTGAGTGGTGCCATGGGAGACGAACCAGTCACTCTGCATCTGGGCACTTTGTTTCCTTCATAATTTCCAGTATTTGAAACAGCAAGGTGTATATATGACCTCACAGTGCAGTAAGGTCTTACTTTCCTGGAGCCTGTTTGACGCTCAGCATATTTCCTGAAGTCTTTACAGCTCTGAGAATCACCTTAAAGTCTGTTTATTTTACTGCTGTACCTCAATCAGTTTGGATATTCCTGCTCTTACTCAATTCAGTTTGGTTTTACCGCTGCCCTTGAAGTAATTTTGTCTTTACCGCTGCCACACTTAGAGAGGATAGAGGTTTTCTATCCATTTTTTTGCCATCCCTCATAAGGGAATAGAACTGTAGTCTGGGTATGTGGGGAGTAGTCTGGGTATGTGGGGAGTAGTCTGGGTATGTGGGGAGTAGTCTGGGTATATGGGGAGTAGTCTGGGTATGTGTCCGGAGAAGACCGGATGCTGAGGAAAGGGAATGTCAGGACTCACTTTGTGACTTAATGTGGACTCTTCCATTACTGATACATTTGCTTGACGCATAACATACAGAGAGGACATCTTGGTTATTTTATTTTTTTTTTTGGGGGGGGGGGGGGGGGGAACAATTTGATAACACACACTGGTCGTCTCCCAAAAGAGGGTGCGACAGTATACACGTGTGCTGAGACATCCACAGTCACTCACCGGTATGTACACACACACAAATGATTGTATTCATGTCTTTATGGGAACTATACATTAATTTCTATGGGAAAAACCCTAATCCCAACTGTGACAACTGTAGCCCCATAACCCCCTATAAGTAACCAAACATAATAGACTTTTGGCATTTTAGTTGTTTGATTACGGTCACAGATTTTTATAAAATTGAATTTCCCCTTGTGGGGACCAAAACAAAAAGATCTCCACAATGTCAAAATAACGTTTGGTCTCCATAACATAATCTACACACACACACACACACACACACACAGAAACACACATGCACAAGTATACACACTGTTACACAGACTTTCCTTTAACCTCTATGGTGTGGTCTTCCACAAAGTCTAAATTTAATACAAATGTGAATGTGAAGTCCCCTCCGACAAGTGAAAAACTTGAAATCTTACAGCAAACAAAACACTTGAGTTCTCTGTATTTTCTAAAGCGAGTCGTTTACCTCATGGGGAATGCGGCTCCTGAGGGGCCGATTCCCAGGATGGGGGCATTTTCCCTAGAAACGTTTGGAAAAGGCAGCAACACACACAGAGGGCCGCGTTACGTACACAGACACTCAGACATGTATGGTCACGTGACCGTGAAGTAAAAAACCACACATAAACACAGACCCACACTTCCAGACGCACACCAGCACACGCATGGGCATTATCAAACACACCTAAACACAGGTGCAGACCTTTGTATGTACGACGTACATACATAAACACGTATGTACACATGTACAATACGTGCTGCGGGGCGCTTTGAGAGAATAACAACAATTGTGTGATTATGTCTTGTATTTGTGCGTATAAATAGTGTGCTATAAAAACACACAGACTCACACCCCCACAGCTCCTAAAACTTGCTCGCGGGCTGGAGTGCGCAAGCCTCACTGCAGATGTGTGCTGGGTACAGCGTCACACGCGCAAGGCCCTCATTTCGCGTCGTTATAAATAAACTCCGAAGTCTGGACATGTAATTACCCTCTAAACCTAATCATCCAAATCACAGCTTTGCCGCTCCTACACTGACAGTTACTCTGTCTCTAAATAGCAGTTTTCTTTTGTAGCTAAAAATGCTGTCTAATTTTTTTTTTTTTCCTTTCATACACGATGCGTCAATATGAACGAAACGTCCAAATCCATAGTGTGGGAAGCCTGGGATTCCCCCTCTGAACAACCCTATACGTCGGCATGTTTAAATGAACTTTCTACTCATCTAGATTATTGAAGTTTACTGAAGCATGTTGTAGTGAGGCACTTGCTTGATGGCTGCGAGGAGTCTGACCTGGAGGTATGTACATTGCGCCCCCCCCCCCCCACCACATGGTGCCAGAGGTAAGGCCAGTGTGGGTGAGGCAGGTAATTTTAACTTGGGTCTGGTTCTGATACTGTAGGGTTTTTGAGGGGTGATTTTCCTCATTTATCATTTGCTAATTGATTAATTAGCAGGACCTAGCTACCTTTGCATGATGGCATTTTCTCTCTTGGAGGTTGCAGTGTCTGGTTGGTTTGTTTGAAGGCTCAGCAGGCTTCACTGGAGGCTGGATTGTTTCAGTCTCAACCCCCATCCTGCCTGACGACGGCCTCGGGAGGCGGCCCGGGCCTGTGGAGGAGCAAGACTGGAGCTGTGCTTCAGGAATATGAGGAATGAGGGGAAGGTCTGATGAAGACGTCCCAGTCGGGGACAGGGGGAAGGAGGTGGGGGCTGCCAGACGGAAAATCCCGGAGGAGGCTATAGGGGTCAAGCCTGAGGATGGGGCCATTTAGCGTGGGGCAGGGAAGCCCCCAGTCCATTGTGGCAGTGAGAGAGGTCCATCTGGGAGCCCTTAGTGTGCGGTCAGTGTGCTGTGTGTGTGTGTGTGTGTGTGTGTCTGCATGCTTGGGGCACTCTCTGCAAGCTGTGAGATCTTACGAAAGCCATGCATTCCTGTCCCTGACAGGAGGGATGGACCACGGTGCCAGCGGGGCAATACACAGTATGGTAACTAAGGACCACAGCTTGGTAACCAGAAAACTGTCTGTAAAAATTCTAGCAGTGTTGTAACATAAGCCTCTTGACCTGATTTGCACCATTAAATATATCCAGCTTTATGAATGGGCAAAAGGGTGTGTGTCTCCTTATGAAGCCATCTTCTGTGACCCTGTGCCTTTTTCTTGAAGCACATTCACTATGAGCTGCCCCAGGTCACTGATTTACTGACTGTGACTCTACGAGTTACTGAACTCTGACTGTGACTCTGTGAGCAATTGACACATTGACGGTGACCCTGTGAGTGACTGACGCACCTTCCTCTGTGAAGGACTGACACACTGACCTTGCTTCTGTGAGGGACTGACACACTGACCGTGCCTCTGGGAGCGACTGACACACTGACCGTGACTGCTGAGCGCTTTTCAGTTCTTTGCTCTGAATGGTACTGACCCAGTTACAGGGTTTTGATCTCCGCCTCTTGGGAGCCGTCTTCCCCTGCTCCCTCTCTCCCTCCCTGTCTCTCTCTCTCCCTCCCTTTGGCCAGGCCCCTGTCTCCAGCCAAACCCATCCGTGCTGACGTTTGTTTCCAGTCCAAGCTGTAGAGATGCGTTCCACCAGATCTGTAAATGACACCATTAGCCCCCAAACATGTCTGGCTGTCTCATTCTCTGACTGTCTGACCCAGCGGGCCTCCACGCTTCCCACCAATCCTGGTTCGGCCCATTTGAGTAATCTGCTGTGAGTAACACACGGACTCTGACTTCCCCCCCTCTGCGCAGGGTAAAACCTAGTCTAGGTTAGCTGTGTCACATGTTGAGGTTCAGGGTAGGTTTAGGGTCATTCTCAGGCTCCAGTGGCACAGTTAGGAGTGCAGGGGCCGACGTGCCGGTCATCTCGCCCCCTGAGGCGCCGTGGCGTTTGGGAGGATTCCCCTTTTGGCAAGAGTCGCACAGACTCCATAATGACCAAACCACCTGGCCGCACTCGCGCATCTTCGCTTTAATGCCCCACCAAGGGTGACGTAAGCAAGGGTTAGTCGCTGTCGTTCACGTGAATCTGGCTCAGTGGGACGAAGGCGGTGGCCTTTACCAATTTCCTCCTGGAATAAAACTGTCAGGTCGAATTAATCCGACGCTACCCTTACTGCCCTAGTGCACAGAGCGCAGCATTTTCCTCTCAGGCAGCTGGTGTGTTGGATGCTGTTCCACGCCGGTTGGTGTTTGAGTCATAGTTATTTATGTCTGCGCACCTACCGGAGCGACCCGACGGACCACGCGACCCACACACCTCCAGGACCCTGGCGTCCTTTTGGGTTTAGACCTCTTACACAAGTAGCTCTGGCTTCTGCTTCCCGAATTTTCCCCGCCAGGCCTGGACATTTGTCTGCGGGATATCTCCGAGCTGCTCTCGTAATCTGCCCCCCCCCCGCCGACTCGCGGCCGCCTGCCCCTTGACAGCTCAGCGGTTGGGGCTGGAGCGGACCTGCAGATTCGGGGGGACGTTGCAGCCTCCATGTTCCATCTGCGGGTCCTGCTCCTCCTGTGTGTTTAATCAACATGAAGGCCATCTGTCTGCCGCGGGACCCTGGAATGGGAGCTGGCTCCTGTTTTGTTTGTGTGCGTGTCAGAGAGCGTGAATCTGAGAGCACTTGTGTATTTGTTTATCTGTATCTGAGAGCCCTGGTGTTAGTGCGCGCCTGTGTATATTAATTTCAGTGTGTGGTTGGCTGTGGCTTCCTTCACAGGCTCTAATGCTCCTGAACGCTTCCTCACAGCATCACCTGCGGCTGTGCGGTGATCTAGCCCCACTTATCCGTCTGTGACATCACTTATTATAGTGTCGGGTTAGGGTGTGGCCAAGCGGGGCATGTCCCTGTCATCGCTGAAGTTTGATTGACCCAATGGTAGTGCAGAACTGCCACAGAGTGTCGTGATACCGGTGCCGAGCGTGTCCGGGCTCAGTGCCAGCCGTTATCGTGACTCCATTATGACCCATGGCAGTGGGGTGTCCTGGAGAATTCTGGATGTCTGAGTTGCCAGTATGGCATTCCTGCTGTTAACCCCCCCCTCCACTGGCTTTCATTCCTCCTCCATGTTTTTTACTCACACGTTACTCAATTTGTCCCACTTGTGCAAAGATTGCAGCTTTGATCTGTTTGTTTGAGAGCTCTCATCCCAGGCAGCTGAGGACGCCATTTTGGGAGGGGAGGGGGACCCCCCCCCCCCCCCCCCCCCCCACTGACCCCAGGTGCCCCACAGGTGTGTGCGATGCTGGAATGTGCCCCCCCCCCATCAGGAGATCAACTAGAGCTACATTCCACTGGCAGGGTTGAGAGGGTGGGGGTTTTGGGGGGCAAAGGGACAAAGGGAGGATCTGTCGAATGGGCTGTTAATGCACACAGACCACACCCTCTAAGAGAGAATGGGGGGGATTGAGTCCAACTTCCGCTGTACTCAAAATGAAAGCAGGTGGCCTCCTTTTTGGTGGCTGGGGCAGGGGGGTAGGTATTCATGGCACAGTGTGTGGCTTTGGCCCCCACCGGGCGCTGGATGGGGGCCTGGTTTCACACACTGGCTTGGACAGAACCCCCGTTTTAACCACAAAGCCCGTGGGCAGCAGCAAGTCCGAAGTCTCGCTCAGCGATCCGAAAGGGCGGAGCCCCACATTCCTGAGGCTACCCTGTGTCCATGTTAGTCCAGGATATCAACCCTCTCTGCAAGAATGTCTGATAAACTACCAAAGTGTTTACATCTTAGTTCACCCTCTTTAGTTATGTGATGCAAACATGCATACTGTGGTGTTGATGTTATCCACTCGACTTTAAACGTCAGAGTTTGAAACTCTGCGGGCTTGATGATGACAAATTTGGGAAGTCGTGGATAATTTCTTTTTTGGAAATTTTTAAAAAATCAAAACAAAGCACTTTTGGTCACTTACAGCTGAGTCACAATAGTAGAGATGCTTTATATGGTTGGTGTTGGTATTTGATTTAAGGTCCCAGTACACAGGGGTTAAGTCAGAATCAGTGAGGGGGGGGTGTCCTGTCTGGTACATGGGGAGGGGGCGGCCTGAATGAGCCACTGTGCACATTGCTTTATTATATATCATATGTATTATATATGTATCACATGTATAACCACATTTGTTGGCATGTTGTTGCCACTTTAAAGCAATACAAAATAACTTTTTGATCACATTTTTCGTTTATTTTTATTTGATATGGGTAATGTACATATTGCGTGATTGAAAGGTACTTACATTTTTTTTAAACATGACATGCAAATAAAACTTATGCACCACAATGACTTTTCGCGACAGGTAGGATTCTCGCTCATTCATTTGTGATGTCGCCATGAAATTGCGCTAAAATATCGAGTCGTTCACGTATCGCTTCTTACACGCGTCTTACGGCCAGCAGCCTCTAGCCAGTAAGTGCAGTTTGGGCAGCAGTACGATGGGTGAAATAAATCAAAGTGCTAACACATAGAAATCAAGAATTCACGCAGGAATATCTCATCCACTAACGGAATGAAAGTCCGGCCAGAGCTGCCAGTGAAAATTAATTTTAAAGCTGATGGAACAGAACATGATTTGCAGCACAAACCCAAACCATTCGCCTTGAATCTTTTGCTATATTTTGGCACATTAAGAAAAAAAGATTCATCTTGAGGGGGCGGAGCTGCACTCCTGCAAAGTGCGAGTTTAAGCTGGGCTCAGGTGCCGTCTGTCTGTGTTTAATCCCTGCCATTGGGGGAAGTTGACTGGGCTGATCGGCCTTGTATATGGGACTCAGTTTCCACTTCCTCCGTATCGGCGTTCTCTGTTCCGTCTAGCTCAGGGGTGGCCAGTCTTATCCAGAAATGGCCTTTGTATGTGTAGGTTTTCCCTGCAACTCCTTAATTAGATTACTAATTAGCGGACTTATTGTCTGAAGAGTCCTCACACCTGGGCTTGAACGTCTGACCTAATGGTTTTCCCAAAAACCTGCACACACACTGGCCCTTTGAGGATAAGATGACTTTGCCCCGGTTTAGATGGTCATTCCAGTGTGTCCAGCAAGCTCTGGTTCACGCGTCTTAGAATGCCGGCTCCAGTGGACACACACGCCTCCCCCTGAAAGCCTGTCAAACCCTTGGGCCACCTCCCTGCCCGGGTGGGTGGTTTCGGAGGACCCATCAGGGACAGTGGTTTATGTCACCCAGCGTGTTTGACGCTCCGAGTCGCTATGTGCCTCTTTCACGAGGACTTTCACTGCAATAGCATTTATGGCTGGGGACGGGCATGGCGTGGTCGCCCGTGCACTTCCTGTGAGAGCCTGTAATTATGGCTGCGTTACTGGTGGTAATGGTGGGCTTTTCACACCCCGGATTCTCTCTGTCGAAGGTGAAACACTTTGATCTGCCTGCTAAAGCAGGGAAGCCTTTCCCAGCATAGCCAGCAGCTAAACTGGGCTCCACCAGCAGCCGGGGCTGTTATCACTTACATAATTAATATCCTGGAATAGTGTTTGTTTGGTCTTCGGAGTGGCCATTTTGGATGGAAGCGCCACACGCACAAGCTGTCTGACCCTGGAGAAGCTGGGTTTTGGCACAGGGTTGGCTGTGGGGTTACCTGCTGGGGTGGGAACCCCACCCTGCGCAACAAAGGAGTTCAGAGGAATGTGAGAGATGCCAGCTTTTGCAACTGGCTTGTGTCAAACCGCCGTTACTTGGAGAGAGAGTGAGCAATGAAGGGTGGAGAGAAAGAACGAACCGGGGCAGGAAATAAAGACGGAGCCGAATTCATTAATTTAACGAGCAAAAAGCCTGACGTGTTTATCAGACGCGCATGTGATCATGCAGAAAGTTCGCAGGGTAAAAAATGTGTTTCCAGTCACAGTGGAAAGACTCCACCCGCCATGGGAGGCGAGATCGCTGAACCCACTCTCAAGCTGGGATTTCTCCCCGGACGCAACAGAAATGCATGACCCCGTGCTCCGAATCCGTCCCCGTGGATCCCCAAGCAACACGGACGGAAAGTGAGTCGGCTCTAAAGCCTTTACGTCGGCTGAGCTGGACACTTGCCGGAAGTTTTGTTGCCGTTCGTCCCAGGAAAACATTTAAATATTGGCGTGGTGCAAAACCAAAGCGCAGTGAAGGTGCAGCCCCATGGATAACTGCACTTTGAAAATATACAGATGTTTGGATCAGCGCAAGAAAGAAGGAGCGGCGTGTATGTTTGCTAGAGCGAAAGGCTGACAGTGACTGGGGGCGTTTCAACAAAAAGGCAGCAACTCCTTTAAAAATACACAACAGGAAAATAAGGTCTCCCTCGGGTTCATAACAGATTGTTATTCAAAATTCTTTCAGGATCTCCCAGCATTTCGAGAGGATGGCAGGTGCTAGAACTGCCTTGGATTTCTGCGCTAGATTCTTGTTTATTGGCAATTAAATCTCAGGATTGTCGATGGTTCGTATATAAACGCCCTCTGAGCGTACGAGGCCTGGCCAGAATTACTACCCACTGCTGATTTAATCGCAAGCACCATCTTGTCATGGTGACACGGCCGAGCCTCGGAGTAAACAGGGGTGTTCCATGGAAGAGCTCTGGGGGGGGCGCAAACCCTGTGTGGTCAGCTCTTTGTTTATTAGCAGAAAGGTCATGCTGGATCTCGATTTCATTTTCCATGGATGTGTTGTGTCTGACGTTACTTTCAAATGACTGTTATGGCATCGAATAAGCCTGAGGCACATTTGGAAGGGAACTCAAGCCTGCTATCCCAGCACAGCAACGGAACGGTCACGTGACACTACAGAAAGGTCTTGGGAGACTACAGCAAGTGTTGGAAGGTCCCTGTCGGGACTCACTGTACACTGCCGGCTGTGGGACTCGTGGCGTCATTTTAGGTCTTTGTGTTTGTTGGCTTCAAGTGAATGTTTGCTCTGGGTCTCTTGCCAAATACTTGACCAAGTGTAACGGCAAAGGCGTGGGCAGGGAGGAGCCCGGGCCAGACAGGAAGAGGCGGGCTTAAGACGCAGGACGTGTCCGTCAGCTCTGCATGCTCCCTCTCCTTCCCCAGATGCACATCACAGCCAGGTCCCTTTCTTCCCAAACTCCACAGCCGCTCTCCCTTTCCTCTCGATATTTCAGCTGCAGCACCTCCAGCATTAATCGCATCACTGATGTGCATTAGGCAGGAAAACTTTCCGTAACAACTTCCGCCATTGTCCCGTGCCACTCCCACCTCACGGGATAGCTCGGTCCTCCTGGGTCTCTGGTTTCCATGGTAGCCTGTTTGCATGCGGGGGTCCCAACTAGAGATTGCTAATCACTGTGCGGTGATGACAGAGGCATGTATGATTAATGGAATCGCCATTAACGGACGACTCCTGAATCAACACAATAGCCCTCATTCTTCCAAGATCAGGTGTGTATTTTTACTCAGCACTTTCTTGGACTGGGAAATATGCACCAAAAACCATATCTTGATGTTTTTAGGTAGAATAGCGATGCATGATAAATATATATCTTGGTATTTTCTATGAAATGGAATAAATGTTTCATTTTAAGTCAAAGCCACATGTAAGATGTCGAGATCACAACAGTGTGGTAAAAACAAAAAGCAAACAGGGTTTCCTTCCGTCCGCAAATATACAACTATTCAGTGGGGACATTTTCACTGTTGCTAACAGAAGTCTCAGAATTAAGACAAAAATAATTTATTCCTATATCTGTTTTGCATGGATCCAACAAACCGTCTTCGACATAAAACCCTTTCACTCCACCGTCTACTAACACAATTTCTTTATCAGTTTATGACATTCTTCTTAAAACAGAAGGTGAATGTTTATGAACAAAAAACTAAAATCTATTTGGCAAATGGCTTTAAAAACACAAGCGTGACGACTATTGAAAGTTTGCTTAATAATTGGAAACGCCATCATTTTCAATTCAACAAACACTCTTCAACAAAATAAATATTGTAATTGCGATGTTGTTAACCTGTGAGCTATTTCTCAATGTTTTAATACTACAGTCCCCCTTCACATTTACGCATTTCACATTCATGGTTTTAATTATTCACAAGTTGGCCTGTCAGTAGTTAATGGGGAATATTCTTGCTCAAGAGGTTCGCTCACCTCGGCAGCCACATTTACGGCTCTGGTGACTCTTCCTATGAAGTCAGTAGATGCATTGGGAGAGGATGGGGATTCAAGTGGTCGCTGGAAAGGGGTGTGTGACGCTCTTGATATCTTTGTAAGAGGAGGAAAGGTCCAAGTCTTTGGAGCCCCCCCACTCCCTGTCTTGCTGTATGGCTGTGAGACGTAGACGCCATCCAGTGAGCTGAGATGAAGACTGGACTCCTTCAGTATTGTGTCTCTCTGGAGAATCCTTGGGTACCGCTTGGTGTGGAATGAGCGGTTGCTAGAGGAGAATGAGGCACATTACCTGCATTGTGAGGGAGCGTCGGTTATAGCACTACGGCCATGTGGCCTTGTTGCTGAGGATCCGAGCGGCTGGACCAGGCCGAGGGGACGCCCACGTAACACCTGGCTGCGGCAGATGGATGGACATTTCCGTAGGGTGGGACTGGACCATGTGTTGGCCAGGGAGCTGCCTGCCGGGATCCCGAGGAGTTTCGTCATGTAGTGGGTGCCACAACACGCTGCATCAGCACATGCTCCCCAAACTGACCTGACCTGACTTGACCTGATAATGAATCCAAAAAGTAGTGTTCTCAGTGCATACTGTAGCAGCTTTGTACATACAGGGGTATAATTTAGATGGCTCGTATATTATATAAAGGATTTGGCAGGAAATGACAATGAAGTAATTTGACAATCAAAGTGCACAGTGCAGTACTGTTTGTTTAGAAATTGGTAATAGAATTTTTATGTTGTCGCTCAGGCTAGCAGATATTTGTGGTTAAGGTTTGGGGAGCCCAAGCGTTATTTGTGAATTTTCACATTGGCAGGGATCTTCCACCCGTAGCCCTTGTAAGTGTGAAGTAGTTCATGTAAATGAAGCTAACAATTCATTGCTTTTCATCTCCTTCCTCGTGAGTCAAAATGAATTGGTTTGACTTTAGCAGTGAATTCTGGGGAAAAATCCTAATAATAACGCACAAAAGTATATCAATATAAAGGGTATTTTATTGTCCTATTGCTCTTATTTAAATATACTGATACACTTTAAAAATTGAATATGCCACCCAGCCTTATCTCTCACCGTCTGCGGAAAATGGACAGGGAATCCCGCCCAGTTTTAGTACCAGGAAATCCAATGGCCGGAGAGTTGTGTCTATTCTCTAGATGATGAGTTATGGATAGCATGAAGTGCTCAGGGGAAAAACAGGGACAAGTGAATAAGTTCCTCAGAAAGTTTTTTGGTTGTATAGTCTTTTGTAGTTGATTTCAGCAAAAATGGTGGGACCACCCCTTCCTGGAAACGAGCTCCACATTTAATGAGATAATCTGTCTCATTAGGTGATACTTCCTGGGAGGACACCTGGCTTTAGATGTTCCCACTGCTGCCTGCCATCACCTTGTTGCCTCTTTAGGACTATATCTCTGGAGGATGGTCGTTAATCACCATCGTGCTCCTCGCTGCTGAAGCTGCTTACTCTTAGCTCAGCTAAGACCGGAAACATGTTTTGGAATTAAAAGGATAATTACAGTGAAAGTGATGGTGGTGGTAGGGCAGACCTATGAGGGAAGCCACTAATTACCACAGTAAAGTGGCACTTCGCAGAAACTGGAGCCTCGAGGTGGGGTTCACCTTCACTCAGCACTTGTCAAGGACCTAATGAAGGATACGGACCAGACTGACTACCTAATAAAAGATACAGAACCTTATGAATGCTATATGGATATAGCATTGAATGAGGGCCCAAATAAAGGATACCTAACTGACCAAGGACCCAACAAAGGTTACGCACTCAACTGAGTACCCAACAAAGGATCTGGACCTGCCCAAGGACCCAACAAAGGATCTGGACCTGCCCAAGGACCCAACAAAGGATCTGGACCTGCCCAAGGACCCAACAAAGGATCTGGACTTGCCCAAGGACCCAACAAAGGATCTGGACTTGCCCAAGGACCCAACAAAGGATCTGGACCTGCCCAAGGACCCAACAAAGGATCTGGACCTGCCCAAGGACCCAACAAAGGATCTGGACCTGCCCAAGGACCCAACAAAGGATCTGGACCTGCCCAAGGACCCAACAAAGGATCTGGACCTGCCCAAGGACCCAACAAAGGATCTGGACCCTACTAAGGAGTACACAAAGGGAAGGACTGGATGAAAGACTAAATGAAAGAGCAAATAAAGGGTGAGGCCCAAATGAAGAAACAAGTGAAGTAACGGATTATTTCATGGCCTCGAGGGGCTATAAGCCTGATTCTGGGCCAGCTTATCACCTGCAGAGCAGAGCTGTGCAGAGCCTATCAGTAGGTTAAAGGTTTGCACACAGGGGAAGTGAGGGTAGGTGGGAGGTGTTTGGTAGAAGGGGCCCTGGAATGAGCCCAGCTGTAAATGAATGAGAAGCGGCTGAAAGTGACAGCTGATTGACACCGTTAGTGCGAGGGGAAGGGCACCGCTTTTCAAAAGAGTAGGCGTTTGTCGACATGAGACACCTGGGCGACCTGTGACCTCTCAATCCCGGCTCCCAGATTGCTGATGGTTGCCGAGGGACCTGCCATTAATATAAACCTCAGGCAATTCCACCAATGAGCTGCTCCCCTCAGGCTGGGGGCAGGGCCTTGCTATGGAGATGCATTGGGTTATTTTCATTACGGAAGACTGCCTCCCCTTCAGCCTGCTGTGTGTCCTTATTGAGAGTATCTGTCCTGGTTGCAGAAAGCACAGGCACTCCTTCAGTCACAGCGTTCATTCACTCTGGGTTGTTCTGGGAGTAACACCAGTCACCCTTTGCGCCTCATTAACCCTTTAATAGGTATTTGTGCAGCAAATGGCTGAAGATGAAACCAAAGGAGCTATCGAACAAAAAAAAACAAGCGAGCAACTCCTGGGCCAGTCTCTCAATGCACAGTTTGCCAAACTGTTTCGTGGATGGTAGGGAGTGTAAAAGGGCATCCTTCCCATATACCACAAACCATATTGGACAGGAGTACATACAGATATCCAAGTTTTTTTCAAGTTTAATTACCACATGTATGTGGAGAAATGCAGTGCAATTTTTATGTCGCGGTTGCTGGCGAGGGGACAGGTGCATGGGAGGGACAATAGGACATACAGTCAATAACAGACAAGACAATGCAATAAGAATGTGCAATGAAGGGTAATAAACATGTGCAATGGGGAAGGATAGAACTATATGACAGAACGGTAAGATAATTATTGCTGACATGTGAAGTGGAACGTTAATGTGCAATGCGGTGCAATGGGGCACAGATACAGGTCAGAGATGTGTACCCCTCATGTAGGCAAAGAAGAACGTATCAATTAGATGGATGTGTAACCTGAAGCTTCCTAAGATTTGGATCCCGGGCTGGCTTCTCCGTTGGACCTTCAAACCAGGTGCCGAAGGGTTAAATGCTGCGAGGTGCTTTGGGTTGAAGCCTCCACTGGAGGTTATATGATTTTATAGAGCTTGAGAGGAAGGCCTCAGGTGTGAGTGTGATTCGCCAGCAAGTGCATGTGGAGCTGAGAGGCAGATTTTGGATACCACCTGTTTTCAGAGGAAATCATACATATTTGTTGGGGTGGGCAGGCGGGGTGGGCAAAAACTGAAAAAAATCTATGAACAGGTACAGATGTCTGACAGGAGATGACTGTTTCTGAGGCAGTATCAAAACAGATTAGGCATCATCAGTTCTACCACCAGCAGGTTCTTGCGTGCTTGCCTTCGCTGGGTCTTCTCAGCTGGCCAGGAAGTGTGTCCTGCTGTCGGTGCCTTACCCGTGTCCACATCTCCTCCACCACGACGAAACCAGCCGGAAGCTTCCTGTGTGGCCCGCTCTTAATTAGATTTTTAACGAGCTTAATCAGTGGCATTGGGAGGAGACCAAGACTCTTCCTTTGAGCTGAACTCATTAAATCCGCAATAATCACTCCAGCCTCTGCTCACTAATTCTGCTTGGCTCTCTTATCACTTAATAAGGGGATAAAACATGGAAATTGATTTATCTCCCATTCTCTGCTCGAAATGGAGGGCGGTGGCAGATTATTATTGTTGTTTTGATTACACTGCGGCCGCATTCCCCCTCTCTCCTTGCTTCATGTCATGTGACTGCCTTCCCGCTCTCATTACGGTTTCATTGGTAACTAAACGCGCCCTACTTGTAATTAAATTAAAAATTTCCACAGACCCGACCCTCCAGTTGCCATCCTGGGGAAAAACAGCTAGCTGTGCCGAAACATTTTCTTTAATTAGATTTATTGGATTAATGAGAAGGGTCTTAATTATAAGAAAGGACAGAATCCGAAGTATGCATTATCTGGAATGATTTAAAATGCTGTAGATGCCACAGGACGGGGCGGGGGAGGGAGAGGGGGGCTCGTTTAGCGTAAGCGGTGACCTATTTCAATGCTGGAATCATGGCCGTCTAATTGTGTGCTGTTTATTTCATTCCTTGTAAACACATCGACATTTCTGCCACTTTAGGACCCGCGGCTTCCCCGTTTCCCACAAAACTTTCTCCTGTGTCCGTTTTTAACTCCAGCAGGAAAACAGGGACGTCCCGCGTGGACGTCCCGAACTGCCAGCTATGTAATTTTAGCGCGGTTCCCGGGCAGAGACGTCGCTCCCGCTGGCCGCTGACAGCAGGCGAGCACGTTTTGATGGCCCGCAGGCTCCTCGGGGCCCTTAACACCTTGTCTGGGCTCCCAGCTCCCAACGGTTTGCGGCAGCTGCGGTGTGTTCACACTGCACCCCCGCTGCCGACCCCGCACCCCGCGGACTCGTGCCCCCCAGCTGGGGTGCCGGCAGGCCAGGACGAGCGGGGCAAAGGGCTGATTTGTTAGGTGTTGGCGTGTGCGGAGGGACCGGCGATCCCTATGGAGGCCCCACGCCATTCCTGTCCACTCGCACATATCGGCTCAGCATCCTTCCCTACTGTTCTTCTGCGTCTCTTATAGGAAGCTTCCTCGCCAAGCGGCTGCCTGGCCGGCTTTTGTTGCACAACGCGCCACACCCCTCCCATTCCGAGGCTCTTTTTAATGTTTCTAAACTGCAGCAACGTTTATGACTGGCTATGGAGGAATGAGAACCACATGTCCCACCGAGAGGAGCCCGAAAACAAATGTTCGCTTCAAGCTGTCACAGGGTACCTACTTTTATGGGGTAATAATTTACAAAATAATGGGAGCTGGGTGCTAATATTTGGCATTTCTTACTAAAATAACTTTGCCGGAGCACCTGAGGCAACAGCGAAGGAATTTACAAAGGTAGGTGATGGACCACCCAGCACCAGTGAGCCACCTGCATGGGATCCTCCCCGCGACACCTTTGCTGTGCCTGGGGAACCATAGGACTTGTCCCCTACCCCCCCCCCCCCCCCCCCCCACACATGCACGCAGGAGGTGACTCAGAGATGTTTCATCACATCCTCTGTGAAAAACAGACTTGCGAAGGACGGGTAGAATGCAGAACTTGTATCTGGTGGGATTCGCCGCCATCCACATCCCAGAGCAGCGATGACCTGTGACCCCAGGGAGCCGAGGTCAGAGGTCACTGCTGCTCCTCCAGCCGTGGCCCGCCTCACTCCCCCCAGGTTCTAGGCAGCAGTTTGGACAGGTCAAGTCTCGGCACGCAGGGTTAGAGAAACTCACAGCTGGCTGGAACACGGCCTTTGATCTCTGGGCGGGGTGTGAGAGACAGGGGGGGACAGGGGCTGGACTGGAGCCGTTCTCACATCGGGAGGTCCCGGGGGGGGGGGGACAAACAGCACGGGGGCACTTTGTGCATGATTTACAAGTAGGCTAATTTATCAAAGGCCCCCCAGAAAATATGAAATTCTGACTCATATTTACAGGAATATCGGGAATGTGCGATGCATGTGGCTGTGTTTACTAGCGACGCCATAAAAACTGACATCAAAGAGTATCGGCGTCGGGGGCCGTAACCGTTTCTGAATTGTTTAATTGGAGCAGTCTCACCCGGCTGCTGGGCCGTGGGCCACTCAGTTCTCCCAGAGGGGTCCGGTAGAGTGACTTTCATCACGTTCAGCGCCAGTGTGGGGGAGGGCCCACAGAAGTGGGAAGGGGAGTAGCCCGATTTGATGGCCAGGCCAGACCACGCCAGCATGTTCGCTGTCCATCAGCACATTGCACTAATGTTTGTGTTCAGGGAACAGCCACTAATAACTGCAGGAGACATCATTTCCCGCAAAATTACCTGTCATTACAACAGGGAGGAAACATCGCACTCGGTCTCCATTCACTACAGATTGCGGCTGAAATTTACAGAGTGGCCTGGTCCCCTGATGTGCAGGGCCCCGGTTAACGCGTCGATTAGCAGAGCACTCACCGGGCGTCCCTCCCCAACCCCCGGAATTGGCCCCCGGGCTGCAGATAACCTGACCGTTCTCTCCCAGCCTTGGCTGAACGACAACATGCGGCTACATAGTTGGTGTCATGGGTAACATGTGCTGTGGCCGGCTGCCAACAGCAACAAATTGTGTGGTACCGTGGAATCATGGGAAGGTGAGGGGGTGGTGTGGGTGGGCGGCATGACAGGCGGCGCCCGGCCCTGGATTCCCTCCTCCCACGGCTGCCGCATTACACCGGTCAGCACACCGCCAGGCCCAGGACCCCAGTGCTGATGCTCCTTGTCGCAGAACACATGCTTAGCTGGGGCGTTTGAGGTTTACTGCACCGTCACTTTTGATTACTCTACTGTGCCAATCGCCCCACCCCCCAAAAAGCCCTCACTGAGCCCCAGTCCTGGTTTGCCTTGGGGGTGGGGGGGTTGGTGCTAGATCACGCTGATCCACACAGCTGGGATCCAGATGTTATCCTGCCGAACAATCAGATGGGCACTATCAGTCTGGTTTGGGTTTGTTTAGTTTTGGTGGGGGGGGGGGGTGTGTGCCATCAGACTCCAGTTTGGCCTTGGCCTCCTCTTTTCCTCCTCGTGTGACAACTCGACTTGCAAAGAGGATGCAAAACATACCCCCCCAACAGGTGTGTCCCAATACGGTGCAGTTAAAACAAGCCCTCCCCCTGTCATGCTCAGAAGGGGGTATGGCCAGGCGAGCGGACCCAACCCGATCCCTGACCCACCATTAATGGGTGGTCTGGTACCCATAATGCACTGCAGTCTCTCTGGAATGAGCAAAACTAACGTGGGACATGTTGGGGGCTCTGAAGCAGAGTGTGGCCTTTGTGCTCACTTTACTCCAAGCACTAAATAATAATCCAGATATTTCAGGGGTTCATGGGATGGGGGGGGGGCAGCACCCATAAGGAAGACCAGGAGGTTCCCATTTTGCTTCCCAAATGGAGCAGCTGCAGCCGTTCAGGGTGGACCTGCACCCCCTCCCCCACCCCCACACTCTCCCATCGTCTTATTTTCTGTTTTTCGTTAACGTTATTATGATTAAGCAATGCTATCTGACAGGGGGGATTAAGAGAGATAACAGGTCCTGGCAATGGGGAGCACATGTTGAAACTGCGAGAGGTGTTGGGAGACCGCATGAGGAACCTCGTGGCTGGGATGCCTGCGGCCTGCTCTCTGTGCCTTTCGCCATCTGCTGCTCGCACTCCATCTCCGACGTCTTTGGCTGTATCTCTTACTGTTATCAATGAAAATAAGGCAGCGTTTTTTTTACCGTTCTCTACCCCCATCCACTATTATTCTGTAATGTTACCTGTCGTCCTTCTCAACGTTATGAAGAACAGCCCTAGGAGAGCGTAAGAACAGCTTCTCCCTCCAGCAGTGGGCCGTCCGACTGGAGCGCCATCGTCTCCCATGCTCTCATTCTCTTGTTCCCATGTCCAGACCATTGAGGCTTTGGTCTCATAAGCATCTCACCTCTTCACCACACAGACCACTAAGCTGCGGACATGACACATTAACGGTTGCAAGCAGAGCCTGTATGATTCCCGTCATAAGTCGATGAAGTAGGGTGGTCGGCGTCATACACGACCTCGGTGCTGTATCAACATTAATATTTTTTACATTTTTTATTAAATTACCTTTATGGTTTCTAAAATGCTTCAGTTAATTATAACGAGTGCTTTCCTTTACTATTACTAAGTAATTATGGGAGCAGTTCAAATTATCACAAAACAAAATGGTGGTTTTACAATTGTGCGAAGTACAATGGCGTACCATTGCAGCACTAGTGCTATGCACGAGACCTGTTGTGAATGCTGGACCGCCAGAGTAGGCAAAACCGCCCTAAGTGTTGTCCATTCATGTTTATTAAATGGGCATTAGAATGGAGAGCTTTTAAATATCTTTTGTCCTTGTAGCTGATTAACACTCATTATTAAACATTAAACATTAGAATCTTCATTGAATAAATGTTTAGGCTAAAATCTGAGATAATTTTACACTGCTTGACGCTGCCAGTCCGTGCGTTTGTGCACGTTGGATTTGTTGGAACCAGTGTCGTTATCGTAAACGGAAACTGAAATGAGAAACGGAGGCAAAATAAATGAAAATAATTCGTGAGCTGAAATAAAAACGAAAAAAAAAAAACCTGCCGAATTTCATCTGGGAAAGAGTACAAGCGACAACTTATTACCCTGTTTAACCAGAGAATCTCCTCTTTTAAAAGATGTTGTGGCTGCTGAGCTGTTGCTTCCTTCACCTGCGTTTCCATGCTTATCGCTTGTGTCGGATCTGGCACGCATCAAGCGTGAGGACACGGCAAATTTATATAGATTACTATCTTCTTGGCATCACGTCATGCATCTCATTAATATTTCCAGGCATACTATCAATCGGCTTATCGAACTGAGGGCGTGAATGTGCGAGTAGTGCCAAAAAGCCGGCGTTCATCATCTAAAGCTCTACAGTGGAACGCGGTTTGTTGCCAAAATGAAATGAACTAAAATTAAATGGTCCAGTTGATTTTCTGAAGGAAAATTAATTGTTTACATTAATTGGCCAATCAATACAATTGTCAATAGATTAATCTGTAGAAAAGGAATCGTTATTGGCAGCCCTACGATGAACCATGTGCAGAGAATAATATTAATTTAAAAAGGTGTTTGTTGAGTTCGGGGATATATTAGATGGTAAGCTGACGTTTGGACTTAAAGTGGTCATGTTGAATGTGGAAGAAATAGGAGGGCATAAAGATCTGGGTGACTTGGGTCAAATTATTATGGCCAGATGACTGGGTCAGAACGTCTCCGAAATGACAAGGCTTGTGGGGCGTTCACAGTCATGGTGGGCACCTACTGAGAGTGGTCTGAGGAGGGGGAAACCACAAACTGCCAAAAGGGTGTTGGGCATCGATGCCAGATGTGAACGAAGGCAAGGCCATGTGGTACAGACCAGCAGGAGGGGTACTGTGCCACAAATGGCAGATGATTCTAAAGATCAGGGGAGTGATGTGTCATGACACACAGTGCTGCCTAGGGGGCAGCGTAGCTGCTGTCAGACCCTAACAGAAATCCTGAGTAGGGAATCCCCTTTTTCTTCTCAGACCTAGGAGGCTGGGAGGCAGCAGTAATGCACGAGGAGGGTGGGCTTTCTCTCCGAAACACCAACACGTTCCAGCGGCATTTGGGAGTCGGCTCCCTCCTGAGCAGTGAGCTCATGGAGTCTGTCGGTCATTGTTGGGCTGCAGTGCCGAGGTCCCCTTTCTCCACCTCGTCCCTCCTGGTCTGCAGCAGGTCTTTTTTAGACCACGACAGAGTGCTTTTCACGGTCCTCCTGCCTTTCCCGCTTCTGAAAAATAGATAATAGGGTCACGAGTGGAATACGAGTTATTTTCCTCCGATGTCCGTGCATCATAATCTACTGAGGGATGAGTTAGTGGACGGTTGCTCAAACAAGTTCAGGTCTTGGCCATTGGTCTAAACCGCTAACCGGCGAACACTGAGGGTTCTGGTTAACGGTGTTTGCTTAATGAAATCCCCAATGCGGCAATCATCTCACACCCATCACGATTTTAGATGAGCCGCCTCATGTGACTTGCACAAACAAGACTCAGCTCTCTGCAGTTGTCGCTAAACGGGTGACTGGCTTCGCTGAATCAACTTCGCTAATTACAAGCTTCTTCCATTACTCTTCCTCCTTCATTGGTGTTGAAGTACTGAATGGCAGTGTTGGATGTAGGCAGATTTACGACACCCTGATTTGTTTTGAGTCGGAGCCGCACTGGGGTTGAGCTCTCAGCTTCCCGCCATAAGTGGTGAGCATTTCATTTTACCGCTGCAAAGTGTGAACAGCGGGTCGCTTCATTCGCGAGTATCTACTTCTGAACTCACCTTCATAGCCGCTACCGTGCCTCCTGCTTGAATCCACGTCAGCCTGAGATCATTCCCAGAACCCCCTGGATCCTGTCCCTTGCAGCACGTCTTTCCCAGCGGCCCGGCACTCCTCGGATTGTTTGCCTTCTCGCCAGCTTTTGTCGTGCTCCTGTCATCTCCATTTATCTGCTCTGTCAGCTCTCTCGTGGCCAGATCAAAAGCAACGTCCGTGCAGCACATGTCAGGCCGGGGGAATTATCTGCGTTTCCTGAGCTGATGGAGAAGGAAGTCCCACAGCTGTCAACAGAGGAAGGGTCTGACGTGGTCCCCCGTGGTGTCCTTATCCACAGACACAATCAGGAGGTAGAGCGCTAATGACCGCTAATGAGACCAACTCCCTACCAAAGCCCTCAGTTCGGTTGTTCTTGGCACAGCTCTCAGATGTCAGCATTAATGAGGTTTAGGTGAGACCGGAAAGACCATTCCCCAGGCTCGTCATTACAGGCAGGTGCGGTACACGCCGACAGTCCCACCTCCTCATATTATATGGCTGGATGTGCCAGCCGTCAGTCATTTGACCTGGGGGGGGGGGTCTCCCAGAATGGATATGTTTACCTACGGAGCTGGATTGACGAGGAAGGTGGGGAACCAGGTGCTAATTGAAAGAGCGTGGTGGGCATGGCCCACATTTGCATGCATGTCTCCCCAACACAGTAAGCTGTCCACAAAGATGGGCTCATATTTGCATGTTTGGGGTATTAACGAAGAAAGGAAATCAGCCACTTCCCATGTTGTCTCATTCCATTAGGAATAAGTTGGCGGAAAAATCTCTATTTTTAGACAAGCGAAGCAGGCAAACGAGACCCACAGTTTGTTTGCATAATTTACACATCATTAATTCTGCGCTATGTGTGTAAAAGCGTGTGGAGCAAATGCAGCTTTGATGTGGATGGCTGGATAACCTCGCACTGCTCGAAAGAGGGGAAGCCACTCTTCTCTTCCCGATATGGTTTACAGGCGTCTGCTCTCACTTACCACACTGATTTCTACCGCGAAATTAGTGAAGCAATATTGAAGAAGAAGCTTTGCAACCTGATTTACTGTACATTTTTTGTCGCGATAAGAGCAGGTGATGTGCCATAGGATTTGTGTGGTAGCGACTCTCAGAGCCAGGAGGGCCGATCTCTCGTCTTCGTGTTTCAAAGCATCCTGGAACTGAGAGTAATGGGAAGGCAAGGAGTTAAATTACAGATCGTCCACACAATTGAGCTGGCGTTTTGAGCAGAATTGGAGAAAGATGGTCATAGGGTCCTTCGATCATCTCATCACGGCATTTGATGGGATTATTTCGGTTAGTTGCTGTGCAGGTTTTGCAAGCGCATCACCTTTAAAGGCAGAACAGTATCCCTTTAAGGAGCTGTGATTGGCCGGTGTCTTAATGTCAGCTGCTTACGGGACCCTTTAGTGGCTCTGAGGGGGGGGGGGGCAGTGTTGAGTGCCTGAGAAGATGGCAGTACAATCAGCATGCAGGAGAAGATAGGGGGCATATTAGGTGCATTTCTAGGGGGGCTTCTAACAGGACTTTGCCAATCGTACGCACTTACATTCAGCGACTGCGCTGCTCCTCTTTTAGTAAGAGTTCCTAGACGACTCTCATCTGAATTTTGTACTTCAAGCACGTCGAGTTATTAGCGCTCCTGATGGTGCAGTGAAGCCAAGTGGCTTCTCCAGAATATAGGCAGCTCATCTGGAATCTCATTAGCCTCATTAGCCCCCCTTTCTCAGCTCCCCTGCCGTAGCATGTTGTGTCCCCTGACAAAGATTTCACATTTTGTGTTCCACGCCATTAGGCCGGCTGGAGATGTATAATTGGCTGCTGAAGAATGGCACCGCATCCAGCCGAGGAGATCTTTCTAGAAGTTCTGTTGACTTAGATGCCAGAGCGAGCTGGTGGGAGTGGACCCCACACCGTGCCGCCTGGGTGTCCCACTGAGGCTGTGGTCATTTCTTTCTGTTCTGTACCCCTCTTTGTGGCATTTTGGGGTAAGGAATCTATGCAGAGAAGGTCTGCTGGTAGTGATTAAGTTCATGGCTCGGGTAAGAGGCGGGGGGGGGCTCTCTGCTTTTGTTGTTGTTTATCATTTTGTTGTTTCCCCATCCATAGCGCCCGGGTGGTACCGGGGTCCCCGGGAACTGACATCAGCGCAATCTCTCCACTTCAGAGACCTCCCCCGCCTCCTGTCCCGGTACCACACACACACCCCGGGGGCCTGGCCACATGCAAATGAGTTGTCTGGGTAAATATTTTGGAAGCGCGGCTGCGATCGCCTTTGGATATTCCCCTCAAAAGTCCGTCCGTGTGTGAAGGAGCCAGGCCGCCGCGGGGGATGATTCACAGATGTTTGCCGGGTTTGTCATGCGCCCCGAAGCAACCCAGACCCAACGTGATTTACCCTATTTACGTCGAGCCATTGTTCCACCTTCCATTCCGCTCTTTCTTTCCGTACACACTGGAGGAATTCCACCGTGGATCCATGGAGACCGGCTTAGCAGAACGTGTATCTAAGCAGAAGAATGCCAAGGATGGCAAATTGAAGACTGCGTTATGAAGGGTTGTAGGACTCGGTGTAAAATTAATGGCAGCGATGGTGACAAGGAGGGGTGCTTCACACCCGCTTTTGGCCACCTTTATTCCCCCAACAATGGCTCCTTCATCCCAGCGATCCACACTGGACAACAATAGCCACAATGACCAAGATCAGTTGGTGGCAGCTTCAGTTGATCTCTGTCAACTTGAACACCTGCCTCATCTTAATTACTCTGTGTTATTTGGGGAAAATGGCTGACATATGCTCCTAGGGCAGTGCTTGACCCTCTCCTTTCTCGTGCAAACAGGAGGGAGTAGACTGGTTCTAGTAATAGCTGACAGTGAGCAGTGAATCCTGGGAAAAGGAGAGGTACTTGAAAGGCGGTGATCACCTGCAGAATATGCATCAAGAGAACCTGGGACCTCATTAAGCACCATCTAGATCTCACGTCCAGCTGAGAAAACCCTACCCTTATTACATCATTTTGGCCTGATGATTATTATTCCGGGGTAGGGGTGTTTTTAATCTGCTTCACGGTTAATTAGACAGGGCCAGTCTCAAGGCTATGACTTACATTGTTTCACAGAAAAATAATTGTTTATAAAAATGGTAGGCTGAGAGAGACTGAGAGTATGGCCTACCCATAATCCCGCTCACTTTTCTAGCCTTTTACAAGCAGGTGCTTCATCCTTGTAAAAGGAGGGAAAAGGGGGAGGTCACACTCATCCGTGCGAGGTCGCCGAAGGCAGCCCAGGACAAAATGAAGACTCGACTAGTTTGATTTATATCAGTGTTTGAAGAGCCCCGAAGTTCACAAGGCTTCTGCACACCTTCGGAAGGCTGTTGGTTCAAGCCCCGGCCTCAGCAGAATAGTGACAGAATAGTCTGTGGGCTCGTAAGCAGGGCCCCCAGTTCCCAGGGAGCTGCACGCTGGCTGGTCCTGTGCTGTAACATCCCAAGCTTACTCTCACCTGTTTATGTGCTTGTATGTCTTATGGAGAACACGGTGGGGTAGGTGAAAAGAGAATTCCCCCACAGGAATTAATTAGGTATTACTATTCTATTCTATTCTATTCTATTCTATTCTATTCTATTCTAACCCTAACTTCACCTCTCCAGTCCCAAAGCCTAACTAATCCTAACCATAACCCTTCCAGATTGGTTGCAGTTATGAGTTCCTCCATCTGCATTTGTCGTTCTGTGTACCTGCAGCTCCGTTAATCGCACCACTGGGACAGGAAGGTTCTAGGCTGCCACTAATTCTATTTCTTTTCTTTTTTTCCACTGGAGTTCTGAACTTTGATTTACGGAAGCTCCCTCAGACACTGTGACTGAAATAGATCGGCTGCCTTTGATCACTTAAAAATATGCGTGCATGACAGTGCGGGCAAACAGGAGAGCCGGGGAGAGAGACCCTCAGCGTGAATGTGTATTTATGAGCTGTATGTGGCTCACAGAGCGGCCGGTCTAAATGAAATCCGCGGCTGTGGGTGTTTAAAAGGCATCAGAGGTGACTGAGGTGAAGTGCAGGGCTGGTGCCAAGTTTGGGGGGGTGTGGTACAGCAAATGAGAATGATCCGGCGAGCCGGTACAGAGCAAATTCTACTTCCTCTGACTTCCTGGACCTTTTCAGCAGCTGTGTGAAGTGATGTAAATGAGTGTCTGCATGTAAATGCTACACCCATGAAATCTGAGGGCTGACTGAGGTGTTCTACGCTCAGGATGCCTTCGGAGGGCCGAATATCACCACAAGGCTGCAATGGTGACAGCCAACATAAAGAGCCGGCGATAAAGGGGTTAGGATGAGTGTAAGCCATGCCAAAAGGGCGTCTTCCTGGCACTGGAGAGGGCTGGTCCTTGTCTGGTCTGCTTTTGATTACCTTGCAGGCATGAACTGGGTGACCTCCCATCATGCCCAAACTTGAGAGAGCTGCTGCCCACCTGGTCCGCTGAGTGACGTGCCGGGGGGGAAGCCATGTTTCCTTATGCTCAGCCATCTTGCACAGATATGGGGCGGCGTCCCATGACCGGCAGTATTGGGGGCGGCAGGAGCCGGCGCTGCTGGTGCATTCTGGGATACCGTGACTGCCACGTCTGGGCCCCGTGGTCTCATTTGATCTCAACGCCACCAGACGGCGACTGCATTTCCTTACCGCGCATCCATCAGCCAGAATAACAGTGGCGTGATCCCTAATTAAACCAATGTGTCCCGGCCGGACAGCCAGCTTCCTGCGGGGCCCACGATTCTGATGTTACGCAGGCTGGAGGTCTTATCTGCTTACTTAATTATTCAACGTTGTATTTCCGTGGCCTGCATAATGGTTCCCGGCACATTTTGTCGGCTCAGAGACACCGGGGTGATGCACCTGAGTTTTAAATGTCTAAACCGCCTTTTTCAGGGCTGTATCTTCGCCGGCGTTCATCGGAGGAGTTGGCCTCCAACACGAGGGGCACCAGTACATCATCTCTGCCACTCCACATGAAGGGTGGGACCTGGGGGGCCTGTGTTTTTGAAAGCTGTAGAGACGTAGCTTGCAGACCAAATCAGCATGAGCATGTCCAGGGCCAGCCGATGGGCTTAATGCTAACCGGCGTCCAGCCTGCTGTTTGCTTTGCTTACCTTTTTTTTCCTGCTTCAGGGCTGCAAAGCCAATTTTTTTCTGGTGTGGTCAAAAACAGACAGACCGAATTTTTCTTGGTTCTCATTACAGAAATGCTTTTTGGCTGCAAACGAGTGGGTTGAATCAGATCTGAGGTGCTGTTGGCTGTTACTGCCGCAGGTGGACGCCAGCTCGAATTAGAGAGGGTTCTTCAATAAGGCCTCTGAGCATAAATAAGTGGACCTGTGATCCCCTGTAGCAGGCAATCAGGCACCTCGTGGGAACCACAGGACCAAATGAAATCAGCAACCTGTTAAAGTGTTGGGTCCTTGCCGTGAAGCTGGCCTTCCCTACCCCTTTGCTGCTCTCTATTTGCCTTCGGGGGGCTGATTTCAGGGGTCCTCTTACACAAATGGGGGATCCAGGAAATAAATGCCTGGCAGTTAATAGTTCTTCATTAGAGCCGTACAAGCAGTGAGCCATTCAGAGACACCTTGATGGTGTAAAAGTCAACAGCCCCGCCCCCTTTAATAGCCTTCGGGTGGGCTGCTTTCACGGTCTGAACCTCTTCAAACAGCTCCACCGAAGGCTTGGAAAAGTACACATAATGAAATTTCTGCCTGACACCAGGCTGGGGGCTGCTTGCCCCCTGCCTGGACCAAGCTCCTGAATTTCGTCCTAAAATTGTGGGCACTGTGGGCTCTGTCAGACTGTGCTACAGCTGTGTGAGCTCTGTCAGACTGTGCTACAGCTGTGTATGTCTGTCGGACTGTGCTACAGCTGTGTGAGCTTGTCAGACTGTGCTACAGCTGTGTATGTCTGTCAGACTGTGCTACAGCTGTGTGGGCTTGTTAGACTATGCATACAGATGTGTGAGCCTCGTCAGGTTATGCATACAGATTGTCAGCTCTGTCTGTGTATATAGATGTGTGAGCTTGTCGGACTGTGCTACAGCTGTGTGAGCTTGTCAGACTGTGCTACAGCTGTGTATGTCTGTCAGACTGTGCTACAGCTGTGTGGGCTTGTTAGACTATGCATACAGATGTGTCAGCTCTGTCTGTGTATATAGATGTGTCAGCTTTGTCAGACTGTGCATACAGATGTGTAACCCCTGTCAGACTGTACTACAGATGTATGAGCTCTGTCAGACTGTGCATACAGCTGTGTAAGCTCTGGCAGACTGTATACAGCTGTGTGAGCTCCTGTGGACTGCTACAGATGTTTGAGCTTGTCAGACTGTGCTACATATGCATGAGTTCTATCAGATTACTGCAGATGTGTGAGCTCTGTCAAACCGTTCTACAGATGTCGAGCTCTGTCAGACTGCTGCATACATCTGTGTGAGCTCTGTCAGACTATGCTACAGCTGTATGTTTCAATCTTGAAGGTGGCTGGTGGCCCTCGTGCACAGGCAAGACAGCCATCTGAGCTGTTGAGGGAGTCTTTGTGACAATTCGCCTCTCCGAAGTTCACCTTAAGGTTAGCCAGTAATACCTCAAATATCGAGCGGGCTGGCACCTCCCCCTGCGCTCAAACACGGAGAAACCCAGTGGCATAATGAGGTTCCTTAAACAAGGTTTGTATGCCTAACATCAGCTCAAAAGATCAGCCTGTCGGTGTTCAAATTGACAGAGATGAGTTTGTCTGGCCCAGAGATCAGGCCAGTGTTTCTCAAGCCTCGGGTGCTACTGTGTGGGGAAAATGGTTCAGGAACTGGGCCTTTCGTAAATATTGCTACGGTGTCCTTTAGCCTGGAGCTTAGTTTGATATATCTGAACATTCACTCAGCTGTATGAATGGGTAACCCTGACACAGTTACTGTGGTAACAGCTCAGAGGGCGTTTGCCAAGTAAATAATCAATGGCAATCTAATAACTACAATAGACTCTCTGCATCATGGAAGTACCTCCTGAGCATAATTATGATTCCCCTGCATATCTCATTAACCTCACCAGAGCACGGTTGGTGCCAGCTGTCCCACAATGCACCACTACTTCTAGTAGGGTATGAGACTTCTGCTGCAGCGTATCTATAGGTTCTACCCAGATTGATGCCACTGGCACCTTGGAGAAGACTAAGGTTGATAGCCCCTCCCCCTCTATCTTCCCCACCGTGCAGTTAATCAGGGTGTGTTCATATGGGTGGTGGGCACCTTGGGAAACCTTATCTAGTGCTAGATCTCGAGTATTCAGAGCAAGAGGAACCGCAGTGTGGCTTTGCAGCTGCTAGGAATGTAAACACCTTCAGTAGGGAGTGAAGTAGAGATGCTGTCTGAGTGTATGAGCACATCTTGGCTTCTGTTTCAGATGTGAAGGTCGATACTGCGGCAGATGTGGTGCAGCGAAGTGCCGCTTTTTCCTTTGACTTTGTCAGGTTGCTGGGCCTTCTTGCTCCATCACCTACAGTCCCAGATGGTATCTCCAGAGGGGCCAGTACCACTTGGCTGGCTCTAACCGTCTGGCTTGTTCTCTTGCTCGGTCCCATAAAACACACTTGGGCTTTATGTTCTCCCGGCACATTCATCCTCCCAGAAGGAGATCTGACTAGCAGGACCAGATGATGAGTCCTGCCTTGTGCACAGCATGGCAGCAGGATGGAGGACAACCTCCCCCAGGTGAGACGCTGCCCCCTCAACTCCGAATTCCCTCCAGGAGGCCAGTCTCTGGGAACGCAGCACTCGTTTTAGTTCCAAAGAGGAAGAGATTTGCTAACTTGCAAGGGCATGAATGGCGGTCCTGTGGTCTGTATTCTGGTATGAAATGTCTTCAGATTTCACTTTGAGGTATCTCTCCCAGCACGCCATATTGTGTCCCCCACAGGCAAAGATTAGGTGGCATCCCGCTAAGGGACCAGTCCCATGTGCTCGGCACATATGAGTGTGGTTAGAGCCTGAAGCTCAAGGCAAGGGGTCACACGCAAGCACTAGATGGAGGTCTGTTTGCAGCACCAGCTAAACTTCTGTGAATCTGCCGGCTGTAATGCCATCGATGATGATACAAAACAGGAGTGACTGCTTTTCCCTAGTGTGTTGGATTCCCTGCGTGGCCAGGCCCTCCTTACAGCCTTTGAGAGGACGCTACTCTGAAGACTCACGGGGAACTTTTTTGCGGCTGTTAATGTCCCTGCAAGTCCCGACATCTTGAACTTAATCACCTAGCTCAAGGCAGATGCTGTGGACTCACTTCACAGCCTAATGAGCGGTAGGTGACCATGACCAGAAGGCGGTCCACTTCCTGTGAGGGCAGGCCATCGCTTATTAGTTATAACCTGTGCTGTTGAGGAGCAGGCAAGTTCAGTGAACCACCTTCGTTTTTTACTTTGTTTCTTGAACATAAGCGCATGGGAGGGGTGGGGGGGGGGGGGGGTAAAAAAAACTGTTACATTTCCAGACTACGGCAGACCCACTATCTGCTGGTCTCTGCTGTGCTTTCAAATGCATGAGCAACAGCCTCTTCATCCCCAGGGCTTAATCCGAAGCACGGCTGGCCATTCAGGCATGGCACGAGCGAACCGGGGACGGGGAACACCAAATAAGAGCTGCAGTCTGGAGGGGGGCCCGTCTGTCATCCATCTGGGCGTGAGGAGCGCTCTCAGGCTCCGGAACCTGTGCTTATGCTCCTCTGGCCCGGAGCCAGTAGCAGCCATCTGGATCTGCGGGGATGTCCGGCACACCTTGGCCCGAGGCTCTTCCAGTCAAGATGAACTACGTACTCTTCTTTGCCCTTCGCTTTGTTGCTTTCGGCCGTGCCTTTTGGGCCGCACCAGAATCCCTTCCCAGTTCACGGCAATTCCAGTTCCTTTGTAGAGAACTGGGAATATAAGGTCGGTGGTCAGTCACCAGCTGGTTCATCTTGGCTCCTCCCCGGTGATGGCATCTCTGGGCATCATGGACAGCCACCTCCCTGGTGATGGGTCCTTAGAACTGCCAAATGTAATCCGGGGCTGTGATGAAAAAATCATGCAGACCTCTGAGGGCCCCCAGGCCCCCTTACTGCACGTCGACTCCAAGGTGCCGATTCCTTCTCTTCTTGGTAAGTTCTGTCAACACCGACCTGTTCTGGGACTTGGTTCAAAGGGAAGCGTCTCCGTAGGCCAGTCCGCACACTTCCAGCGGCTTTCCTCGCTTTTCCCTCAGACTGAGAGGCATCTTTGCATGGATAGTCTCCCTCCCTTGTTCCTGAAAACTGTAGGGGCCCAAGGCTTAAGGAAAGGGACAGTGATATGATTCCAGCCTGATGTTGGGAGGATAATGAATTTCCCGGTATCACTTCCAAACATACTTGGGAAAACGGCTGTGTGTACTCTGAGGCTGGACTCCCACAGCGGCTGGATGTGGGCTGTTGGGAAAGGGGCGCTGAGGGTTTGTGAGTGGGCCTAGAGCGGTTTGCGGGGGTGATGGCTGGAATTAGGGGGAGGGTGACTCCAATGGAGACAGTCCGGGATTTACAGACTGGGTGGCTATAAGAAGGATCTGCCTGGGGGGGGGGGGACACACACACTGGAAGTCTGCCCCTCCAGATTTGAGCAGTGTCCAGTCCGAAAAAAGAGGGCTAACATGTGAATGAGAAGAGGAGGAAGATAGAGATGGGAGAGACTCCAGCAGAATGATGTCTCCAGTGATTGATGGCGGCAGTATTTCACTGTTCGACAGACTGTCCCAGGGATAATGGGACTCAGAGTCTTGATAGGGTATGCAGGTCCCACAGACGGAAACGCATCTGGTGAAAACGATTAAAAAGCACTCTCGGTGCAATTTCATGGCGGGGGGGGGGAATGAGGTTCAGAGAAGCCCCTGGTCTGAGATAAAGTCAAACTGAGAGAGCAGGCAGCTAGTCTCTGCTCGGGAGTCATTACCAGAGCTGCATTTCACAGCGATCTTTAGCGGATTAGCAGCGTCAAAAGAATTTCTGCCCAAGCGATTTTTCTCCAAACTGCACCCCCTCCCCACCATACACCCAGCGATGGGCCCCAAGAGCAGTTAGTGATGTTACTATGGGTTGAAGTGGCTCCAACAACGCCCCCCCCCCCCCCCCCCCCCCCAGAGCAGCACCCATTTCTCTCTCACACTCACAGCACATCCTGCCATGCTGCCCTGGATGCACGTGGACGGCCCAACGTGGAACGTGGTCAGACATCTGCAAACAGGAGTAATAAATATTCTGATACTGCTGAGGGCTCTGAGGATCTCGTTCTGCGGTCAGGGTGCATGTCCATCTCCAGGAGGCACTGACATCCCCAGAGACCAGTGATTTTTCTTCCATACTTGGGCATTGTGACTAGTGTGTATGATATCTGTGCTAACATGGAGGATTGGGTAGATGGGTCTTACAAGGGGGTGGGATGGCAGTTTGTGTACCTTGGTTACTGCCGTTGCTCCCCACACACGTTCACAGAAGCCACAAGGCACCCCAAGGAGATGGATTGGGGGGGGTGGGATTTGGTGTTTATCGTCATAAGCCCCATTCCTGTCAGCACTGTCATCCAATCAGAGGAGTCCAGCATGTTTGCACACATTTATTAAAGACGTAAAGAGATGATAGGGGACCAGGGGGAGAAGAAAACCGCATAAAAAATGCATTTAAATTTGGGGCGAATAGGGGGCGGGCAGGGGGCGGTTCGGGAGGGGGGTCAAATTTATAAGCATCAGCTGGTTCAAATTTCCTAAATTGTATGGCCAAACACAGGAGTGTTTAAAATTCAAAACAGATCGTCCTAGTGGGGGAGGGGCTCTGGGTCCAGTAAAACAAAGAGGAGCGACAGGGGGGTCGTCGGGATGGGGGGGGGGTGGTGTCTGTTTCAGGCCTGTTTGAGCTTTGCTCGCAACAAATTGTGTGGTGCGAGGAGAGCCCAGAGCGTAGAGCACCCCAGCGGCAGAGACAAGCTAAAGTAAACTTCCCGACTTTAGCCCCCTGCCGCCCGCTCGCCTGATCCAGCTCCAAGGCAGGATCCCAGAAATGCTATGCAGAGCAGAAAAACAGCCGCCTGTGCCGCCGTAGTTACAAGGATCACGCGCTTTTCCCAGCCGTCTGGCCACTCGGGGAGGAAAGGCCATCAAACTGGCTGTCAGGTAGAACACGGGGTGCCGAAGTTGGCTGAGAATATGGATAGCAGAGGGATATCTGTGGCTATTAATGCCGTAACCTTTTACAGCTGAAGACATTAACGTCCCGGTTCCCAGCTCTGCTTCCTTCCTATCAGGCGCCACGTTAGTGTCACATCAAGAGTTTGTGAGCACGGAGTAACGTGGACGCAAACCTTGTGGATGCAGAAGGTGGCCTGGAGACCTGACGTCTCAGCCGTTCTCTGGCCGCCCTCCCACTAAGCTCCTGGATGGGCTCCGGCCAAACAATGGCCGAGAAGGCAAACATCTCCAGGTGCCCTCTCATGACCCTGGTGCTCCTGAAGCTCAGGAAGTTCAACAGAGCAGCTTGTGTTGCCCCCAGTGTGCTGTGTTTGACTTTCCCTCCAGACTGGGGTGGGCACTTGACAGAAGCCTGTAAGGCTGTGAACAAACATCTTCGATTGTCCTATTAGAGTGTGACCCCCCCCCCTCCCACAGTTTGCATGCTTTAGCCTGGGCAGTAAGGTTGGGGGGGGGGGTACATTCCAGTTGAGCCCGAAGAAACTGCGCAGTTATTGGTACTTTGTAATTAAAAATGCAGTTCCCTGCTGGTTGTAAATTTTGTGTGTATTGTAGCGCTTAGCCTCCTGTGGCATGTTGCCTTCCCATCGTTCACTTTCTCCTTGTTTGAGCTGTTAGAGGCCAGCACTGTGGCCTCAGCCCTTCAGCGGTGGGGGTTGGAATCGCACATTCCTGCTCCGTGTGCAGTTCGCATGTGTCTCCCCGAGATTCCTACTGACGCTCCGCTCCTGCAGCCCAAAGGCACATAACACCTTATTTATTTAGCAGTTGCTTTTATCTAGAGTGGCAAACATCTTTGAGGAAGCAGGGGCAGCCAGTCCCCGGAGCCCCTGGACGGTTAAGGGCCTCGCTCAGGGACCCCAACAGTGAAATCACCATCTCACGGGATTTGAACCGACGACATTCCGATCACAGGCAGTTCTAACCTGCCGAGCCACATATCACAAGCTAGCATCACTATATTTCCTGTGAGGCATCGAGTGGGAATTGATGTATGCATGAGAACAGGCCGGGGGCCGAGATGTCTTGGGGCACTCAGGAAGAGCTCCGTCTGTCGATTTAGCCATGTGGAAGACCTCGGAAGGGAGTTCTTTGGGAAGGTGCGAGGCTGAAGGGGTTACTGCGGTCACGCTCGGTGCGGTGGCCGACACAGCACTTTTGGAGAGCGAGCTCCAGTAGCTCTCTGGAGGAGGTGTCCCCGGCGTGTAAACGCTATGGTGAAATGCTCTTGGCAGGAAGTGACATGAGCTTGCAGTTCTGCGGTCACCAAGCGGTGGGGGGGGGGCTGCCTGTTCTTGATGCTTATTTCCTTCGTCAGGGTGGGGAGTTTTTCTTGGTTCCCTTCGTTTCTCTCAGCCTGTCAGCTGCCCTAACTACAAACAGAGCCTTGGCTTGACAGACATGTTTCGGGACAGGGGTACGACTGATCCTCCTTGACTAGGCAGTTCCCAGAAGCTCCCTGCTGCATTTACGTGGACCATCTCGAGGTGTTTCTTAGTGGACCTCAGCAGGGTCGCCTTTTACGGCTCGATGGGGAGGGGAGGCGGGGCTGTCCCAGTCCCCTCCCGGGGTGGCCTTGCGAGCCCAGGGAGCCGCGAGAATGGAGCCATTAAAGCAGGACTGCTTGGGGCAAGGCAGAGGTGCAGAAGGGTTAGGGTTCGGGATGGAGAGAGATCTCTCCATCTCTCAGACAGACGTCCCTGCAGGAGAGACGGAAAGGGAGCTGGTCAGACCTTGATTCAGTGCAGGCCGTCTTTTGGGAGTGAGGCGAGCCCCCCGGCTACCCCAGTCCCAAATAACCCTGACCCATGGTCGCCGGGGCACAGGAATGGCCCGGTCCTGCTCCGTGTTCACAGGCCACCGTTACACCGGGCCCCCCCAGCCCAGGCCTTGCATATCCCCCCGTGACTAATCAGAAACCTTTCTTCCACATCAGTTCTTGTTTTCCTTTCCTGTTGGATGATGTTCTAATGCTCTCTCTCTCTCTGGGGTCCAGTGTGAAACCACTACCCCCCCGCCCTCCCCCCCGGCCCCAGCCTACCAAACTGCCCAGAAAACAAAAAAGTATTTGCCCCTTTTCTCCTGTATAGGGGCAGTTCCCCAAGCAGCGCAGTCGGAGCCCCTTGGTGTCGCACCATAAAAACGAGGCCCTGGGGGGGTGATTAACTTCATTGCCATATTTGCTCCGCCGTGAGAAAGCACATATAAAACTTCGCAAACCAACTTGCACTTGCACACACCGTCAACGCCGCCCCACGACACGAGCGGATGTACAATCCGCCGTCAAAAGCAGACCAGCTTGGATGGGAGCCCACGTCTCTCTCCCTCTCATCGATGGCCAGGTCAGAGAGGGAGATGCTCATGCTGATATTCACTCCCCCCACCCCCCATCCCACATGGCCGCCCAGCAGTGGGCCGCTAACAGGCTCTCCGGTAAGGTGGGGGCGTAGCCAGGGGGGCAGCATTTAGTGAGCCTGGTGATTTATAGTCCAGCACGTAAAACACTCCTTAATCTATCCTGCATCTGAATTCAATTTGAGGGCCGGGGGGGGGGGCGTTAACACGGACATACTGCTCGGCCTCTGAGCCCCACGTCCTGTGTGGACCTGTTGCCCCCCCCCCCCCTCATTTTAATGGACCAGGTGAGAGAGGACACAATATGCCTGGGTGGGGTTTATTATCCAGGTGCTGGGGGAGGGGCATTTAAGGCCAGAGTATGAAGTTTATTGATTCACGCCTCCCATCCCCCTTCCCAGGAACACTTCCTTATGCAATTTTTTTTCTGCCATCTCCCCCCCACCCCCAACCAGTCTATAGCTCCCTGCGGACCAGTACCACCTCAGAGGGATGAATGGGGGGGTGTTTATTTAAACACGGCAGAGGGCCCGTATAAATCAACCTTACGTGGTGATGTCATAATCAGTGAGGTCATCTCCCCGCTGCCCGGGGCCTGACAGCACGTGCGTTTGTAGAACATTCCACACGGAGCCGAGCAGGGGAAGGATGGAAGTACGTCATGCTCACCCCACGCTCCAGTGTGTCACGGAATATCCCTGCATGATTTCAGTATGGAAGGCCACACTTCCCCATGATTCCCCTGTCTGTCTGTTCACCTGCCTTTCTGTCACTCTGACTGTTTTCATGTCTGTTCGGTTGC
>NW_026043412.1:0-41126 GCF_023856365.1 Brienomyrus brachyistius
TCCAAGCTGACGTTTTTCTACATATGTGCTTGTGTATCATGGACAGTAAGAGGGGGCAGGCAAGGAGAGAATTTCTCTCTTTGGGGATCAATAGAGTGTTGTTATTATAACGTCTAAAAAGTATGATGGTCTGTCGATAAATCAATAAGAAAATAAATGAAGTCGTTTTCCGCGAACACGCTGGAAAAGCCAGGGGCCGGACCGACTGTAGGGGGCGTGGCCAGAGACAGCCATCTCAGGCTGTCAAGTCTCCCGTTTTGGCCGGGAAACTACCGTATTTTACTTCTCTTTCCCGCCGTCCTCCCGTATTAGTATTTTCCCGTAAATCTCCCTTATATTATATAGTTGCTGATAGTGTAGTGGTAAGATCGCCGCCTTTCACACGGGAGACCGGGGTTCGAATCCCGGTTGTGGCCAAAAATATATTTTATATATTTTATATATTTTATATATTTATATTTATATTTATATTATATTTTATATAATATATATATCATCATCCCCACATTCCGAGATTGGGTACCAAGCCCCATATATATTAGTAGGCTGAATACAAGAGCAGCTGACCTGAGAAATAAGAAATAAGCTAAGCTGGAAACAGATCAGCTGATCTACACCACAGCAACAGTGATCCTTGAGCTGGAGCCGGACCGTCTTTGAAGACTCCGTAAATCTCCGTATAATAATATATATCTACGGGAACGAGAAAGCAGAGAACAAGAACAAGATTTGTAAATGTAAGATTTGAAGGACCCGGCATGAAAAATAGAATAGTTCTCGTCATTAGTGAACATGTGTCTCGTCATTGTGTATCATGGACAGTAAGAGGGGGATCAATAGAGTGTTGTTATTATAACGTCTAAAAAGTATGATGGTCTGTCGATAAATCAATCAGATAAATAATGAAGTCGTTTTCGCGAACACGCTGGAAAAGCCAGGGGCCGGACCGACTGTAGGGGGCGTGGCCAGAGACAGCCATCTCAGGCTGTCAAGTCTCCCGTTTTGGCCGGGAAACTACCGTATTTTACTTCTCTTTCCCGCCGTCCTCCCGTATTAGTATTTTCCCGTAAATCTCCCTTATATTATATAGTTGCTGGATAGTGTAGTGGTAAGATCGCCGCCTTTCACACGGGAGACCGGGGTTCGAATCCCGGTTGTGGCCAAAAATATATTTTATATATTTTATATATTTTATATATTTATATTTATATTTATATTATATTTTATATAATATATATATCATCATCCCCACATTCCGAGATTGGGTACCAAGCCCCATATATATTAGTAGGCTGAATACAAGAGCAGCTGACCTGAGAAATAAGAAATAAGCTAAGCTGGAAACCTGGACCCTCCGACCAAGAATGCGTGAAGTACCCTCAGAAGGTCTACTAGAAGATGTACGTAGAAGACTACTACAGATCAGCTGATCTACACCACAGCAACAGTGATCCTTGAGCTGGAGCCGGACCGTCTTTGAAGACTCCGTAAATCTCCGTATAATAATATATATCTACGGGAACGAGAAAGGAGAAAGCAGAGAACAAGAACAAGATTTGTAAATGTAAGATTTGAAGGACCCCCGGCATGAAAAATAGAATAGTTCTCGTCATTAGTGAACATGTGTCTCGTCATTGTGTATCATGGACAGTAAGAGGGGGATCAATAGAGTGTTGTTATTATAACGTCTAAAAAGTATGATGGTCTGTCGATAAATAATGAAGTCGTTTTCGCGAACACGCTGGAAAAGCCAGGGTGTAGGGGGCGTGGCCAGAGACAGCCTGCTGACCATCTCAGGCTGTCAAGTCTCCCGTTTTGGCCGGGAAACTACCGTATTTTACTTCTCTTTCCCGCCGTCCTCCCGTATTAGTATTTTCCCGTAAATCTCCCTTATATTATATAGTTGCTGGATAGTGTAGTGGTAAGATCGCCGCCTTTCACACGGGAGACCGGGGTTCGAATCCCGGTTGTGGCCAAAAATATATTTTATATATTTTATATATTTATATTTATATTATATTTTATATAATTTATATTATTTTATATTTCCTGTCTTAAAATGTAAGGGATACTGGAGCCTGGTTGCGGTGGTGGGATGGCTCACGGCGGGTGCCGGAAAATTTCCTTTATTTTCAAATCCAAACCTTGACAGGTATGCTGCTGTTCCAAATCATGGGTGCATGTTACAAGTGCGGAACATATTTTAACTTAGTACTAACTTAGCATCATATTTGATCTGATTCGACTGAATATCCCAGGTTTCCATCTCTCATGCATCTGGTGTGACGTGTTTTCAGACTCTCAGGCTGGCGCCTGAGAAACGTCTCACTCCCGGCCAGCTGACCAAAGTTGGTAACCTTGGTATTGTGTGTAGGAGATTCGGTATAACTATAATTTCGTTCTCCATTTGCATGCCCGAAGTGTCTTTAAGTGTTATGTAGTTTTGCCTGAAACGCAAAAATAAAACAAAGCAATTAAAGCCGATCAGTGGCTCAAATTGTGCTGTAGCGATTGAAGAACTTTTGTCGGAAGTTGGATTCGAACTTGGGATGCCTTACTTGGGAGAACAGAATACCAGAATAGAGTAGGTTAAGTCCAGCCTTGGCTTCCAAGCTGACGTTTTTCTACATATGTGCTTGTGTATCATGGACAGTAAGAGGGGGCAGGCAAGGAGAGAATTCTCTCTTTGGGGATCAATAGAGTGTTGTTATTATAACGTCTAAAAAGTATGATGGTCTGTCGATAAATCAATAACAATATCAATGAAGTCAATGTTTATCTAAAGGAATCAGAATTCAGGAAAAGCCAGGGGCCGGACCGAGTGTAGGGGGCGTGGCCAGAGACAGCCTGCTGACTGTTCCAAATCATGGGTGCATGTTACAAGTCCGGAACATATTTTAACTTAGTACTAACTTAGCATCATATTTGATCTGATTCGACTGAATATCCCAGGTTTCCATCTCTCATGCATCTGGTGTGACGTGTTTTCAGACTCTCAGGCTGGCGCAAAGAAATCTTACGGGAATTGAACGTCTCACTCCGGTCAGCTGACCAAAGTTGGTAACCTTGGTATTGTGTGTAGGAGATTCGGTATAACTATAATTTCGTTCTCCATTTACATGCCCGTAGTGTCTTTAACCGGGCTGCACAAACTGGATCCGCCTCCATTACGACACAACTTTGCCCTTATTGGCTTAAGAATTTAGTCACATACATGACGTATATCTGCTATTTCTCCCGAGAAGCAGGTAAAGCAGTGGTAACTGCTTTGTAGTTAATTTACCTGGTAAAATTAAGTTTAAATAAATGATATAAATACTGTAATAGTACTCGTGAGCTTTGTTTATTTGTTATTAGTTATTGTAATGTTGCGCTGCTTTATTTGTTTAATCGTCTAGTCTGTGGAGACATTCAAGTTAATCAAATAAGAATTGCACTGTACACTGTACATGACCATAAAAACTTTGTATCCTTGAAATAAATGTTTTTGATCTTTTCCTTGGCAGTTATCTTTTTACACAGGGGCCTCTATGTACACGATAGTTTTTTTTTTCACGACTAACAGTATGGATCAGGAGTTGGTTATTGTAAAAGAAGTAATGTGCATGCAGGTGATATTTGTATAGATTTATCCACACCCTTGTAGCAGTGCTGCCATTGCAGTCAGATCTCGCAAACTAGGAGTATTAGTTGTCTTTATTTCTCTTTATTTCTTGACGCCAACCCTCTCCATTAATCCGGGCTTGGGACTGGCACCTACCTGAGCTGGCTTGCTCCCTTAAGTGGCTGGGTTAGGCTAAACTATATATATATATTTACCAAGACTACAATAAAACATCTCGAAATGTGTAGTCTAGCAAAACGCAGTTTAAAGAAGGTAGCCTACCTGGCGAAATTGCAAACAAATTAAGGGCGTTAGGCAGCCTTTAGATCCTACCCATCATGCACTGCAGTTTTTTTGCTAATTCCTCAAATGGAAAACTGTCCATCCATCCATCCATCCATTTTCCAAACCGCTTATCCTACTGGATCGCGGGGGGTCTGGAGCCTATCCCGGAAGCAATGGGCACGAGACAGGGAACAACTCAGGATGGCGGGCCAGCCCATCGCAGGGCACACTCACACACTATTCACCTCACGCATACACTCCTATGGGCAATTTAGCAACTCCAATTAGCCTCAGCATGTTTTTGGACTGTTGGGGAAACCAGAGTACCCGGAGGAAACCCCACGATGACACCCCACGATGACATGGGTAGAACATGCAAACTCCACACACATGTGACCCAGGTGGAGACTCGAACCCGGGCCCTAGAGGTGTGAGGCAACAGTGCTAACCACTGCACCACCATGCTGCCCCCTAAATGGAAAACCATTAAATACAAAAGGAAAACAAAAGTGCTGTAAGACTGTATACTTATGTGTATGTTAGTAAAGGCTGTAGCTGACACAACGGACCCCACTAATTAGAAAGGGGTAATTGTACACATGTGGCATCCAGTATGTTCTTCTATAACAGTTTTTAAAAAAAAAAAAAAACTCACATTACACAAATTGGCACTATCAAAACGAGGATTATGGGGAAAATGGGGACTGTGATGGAGATTACATACACGTAGGCATGGTATTTAGTTTTTTTTAATCTGGTCACCTTCCAGAGTAATTGTAAACTAAAACCATCTTCACCCTATTTGATTCTTTATAAATGGACAATCAGTCGTGCAGTAAATGGGGGTATAGAGAGACACAGAGCTTGTCTAACAAGAAACCCTGGGAAGCTAACATTAATAGGGTGGGTATGGATAGCAAAACCATTGATACAGATTACAGATTTATATCTCACCTGAACCCTGGCGGGCTCCGTGCCAATAGGGGTTGGGATTAGGGTTAGTTAACTTAAGTAGTAATATTGATGTGTATATTCTCCTATTCTCCAGTCAGTGAATCGTGAAACGTAATGTTAATATGTTTCTATACCTATATGTTCTGCTTAAAAACCCATAAAGGCAAGCACAGTGTTTAGACATTCTGTTACTTAGACTAGTAAACACTAAGATCCTTCAGCTTTCAATTAACCTGACACAACAGTCTAAACAACAAATGTGTGCCATGTCATTTGTCATCTTTACATCTTGTATCCTTTATATGGTAATTGGATTTTCAAGGTGGAATTGCAGGTCGATCATTTTAAGGATCTAGATGTAAACCTCCCTGGTGTTGCTTTAATATTTTTTTTGCACAATTTGCTTCACACACTTCCTCCAGCAGAGAAGCTTACAATACTACACCCCACCAAATGACTGGATGATGCCTTTTTATTTAAGGTCTGGCTGTGAGCCTCGATTACCGATACACTATCTTCAGGCTCCTGCCGGGATCAGTCAGTATGGTGGACCTTTGGAGGAATGGGTACAAAACCATCAGGAAAGTTTGCAGGTGCTTCAAGAGTATGTGAAGGCTTAGTTGGAGGAACAAGCCACACCACGAAATCGGAAACACAATGAGTTGGTTAATGATTAGGGGTTTGATGAAGGTCAGCTGGTGTGTTTGCGGAACCATGTTCGAGGTAAAATACAGGATCATTGGGATGCCTGTTTGTATATGGTAGTTCGGTGTCCCCAAGATCAGGGTGCAGTTTACTCTGCAACTCCAATGGAGGGGGACGGGGTTGTCCGTCAAGTTCACCGAACAGAGTTGCGTCCAGTACCACAGGGGGTTGTTATGTCAGGGGAAGATGTTCTGGTAATGTCTCCTGAGTCTGGGTTGCCCACAGGGGCAACAGAAATGGAATCGGATGAGGACTCTGTGATTTTACGGGGACAGGGCTGGTGGGAGGGGTCGCAATAGAGCATCCACAAGTAGGCCTCGTATAATGGAGGAGGTTATGTCCCCCCCGAGGTGTAGAGACCAGTTAAACGTTCGGTGAGGTCCACCACTGGTCATCATACCAACCCTTATAAGTTACCACGGTCAGTGAATGATCGTTCGGTTGGGGAGGAAGACCAGTGGTTTGGGGATAGAATTCTTAGCTGTGATCGTTGGGTCATCAATTTCATTTTGGGGGATGGATTGTAGCCAGGCAATTATAGGCAGGTATAGGAACTGCAGTTCGGACTGGAGGCATAGCCGGGGCGAGATGGCTGTGCATGTTCCGATGGTAGGGCATATTGGCAAAGGAGCAGGCACGGGAAAGACAGGCAGGGTCCTGATAGATTTGGTGGAGCATCGGCGGGCATATTGAATTTGCAGTGTAGCAGCCTTTCTGTTTGCTTGTTTCAGGGGTGAACAATCTTATCCGCAAAGGGCCGGTGTGTATGCAGGTTTTCGCTGCAACTCCCTAATTAGATTTCTAATTAGAGGACTGATTAGCTGAAGAGTCCTCATACCTGGTTTTGAAGAGCTGACCTAAAGGTTACCCCAAAAACCTGTTTTTTTTTTGTTTGAATGGGGCAGTGAGTCATGGGGTAAACTACTGTTCTTTAGGGGTTTTCAAGGTGGAATTACGGGTCGATAATTTTAAGGATCAGGTTGTAAACCTCCCTGGTGTTGCTTTAATATGTTTTATCTGAGGTTGTATCGTGTATTATCAAGCCAGCCGGCTTAGTGGCCTCGGGAGCGGGGTTTAGTGGGAGCAGCTGGCTAGTTTTATTTTCTTTTTTGTTTGTGTCTTTTTCTTTGTTGTATGTATATTTTGGGTTCATTATTAGGCAGGCTGGGCCTTTTGGCACCTGTAGTCTGGGTGCTGGATTGCCCATAGGGGTCTTTTTTATTGCTGTGATTTGCTGTGTCATTCACTAGTGTGATTTGTGCTGGATGTGTTTTTAAGGTTGTGCTGTGGCGTGTACCTGAGCAAACTTTGGGCAACCTGTTCTCTTGTTGGCTTTATTGACAAAGGGTGGATTAGTCTAATTACGGCCTGCTACAAATAGCTGCATATAACGTATAAAAAAAATCACCTTATGGGTGCTCCGTAGGGTAGCAAGATCTTGAGTTTTTTTTACAGTACTCGGGTACGTTTTAAAATTTTCGACCAATCAGCAAACATTATTCTGACAGCATAGCTGGGAAACCAATGAAAAGTGAGTGCAACGTTCTAGAACTTGACTTCGGGTTGACGCTCCCTATAAAAGAGCTGGGTACTGCTTCAAGGCGTTCAGTTGGCGCTACCTCCTGATAGAGTAGCACTGTACGGCTCTTGTTCCGTAAAACAACATCAAAAGGATGAAAAAAAAAACAATATTTAAAGAAGACGAAAAAAATCAATTTTTAAAGAAGACGAAAAAAACATCGTCTAAAAAAATAAGCCAAAAAAATAATATCCGAAGAAGGAAAAACATGCAAAGTAAAAAAAAACAAACAAAAATAAAAAACAATATCCAAAGAAGAAGGAAAAAAACATCCAAAGGGAGAAAAGAAGAACTGAAGGGCCAACGAGGTAGGAGGAAATACAAATTTCGTTTCAGCACCGTTGGAGTGCCAAGCCGTGAAAAGCATTTGGCCAGAAGACAAGGTAAGTGTTGTATCTGTTATTTTAAAACAGCGCTTTTCAAAATGCTGCTTTATAATCGTTTGAGATCGTTAGCCAGTGTGACAGCTGAAGGCTTTTTGAGTTTACCAACATAAAGTTTTATTTCTGTATTAGGACATTGTCAGGAACAATGATGTGTTCATCGCTATGATGTGGTCAAAAAGCGATGCATTGAATCTTAGAAACATTTGTGATTTTTCAAACGATGCTTTTCCTTTTATTTAATCAGTAAAATTTCCATCGGTTTTATATAGTGCCCCTTGAAATATGTCTTTAGCTCATTTTCCGGGCATTTTACTAGAATGCATCCTGAGAAATACACAAGCTCTGCTGCATTTCCGTGCCTCGATGTTTAGTGCCGAGTATAATTGTTGCAGTTGCCTTTTATATATTCCATGAGACCTGTTGGTACCAAGAGAAGTGTGAGACTGTCAGGGTGAATTTATCATACAATCGCACGCATAAATACCTGAGGGTTGCCAGTCCTTTTGCGTTGTTACAGGAGGACTAGAGCTGACGAGTGTGTTTCTACACACTATCAAGGGCATTGTAGTACAGTTTTCTCAGGTGGGAGAATGCTGCCGATCTCCTATTTGACAATACAGCCCTTGATATATTAGAATATTACAGAACTAGAAGCCTTTTGCAAGGAAGAATGTGAGAAAATCCCAAGTACAAGAACTGAAAGCCTTTCAGCTGGCTATAAGAAGCGCTTGTAAGCTGTGATATCTGGCAGAGGAGGTGTTACTAAGTACTGATTACGTAGGGTGCCCAAACTTTTGCAGAGTGCCATAATAATGTTTTTATTTTGTAATTTTGTTCAATTTATGGCATAAAAAGTAACTATTCATCAATGTTTGCTGAAAATATTGTGTATTTTTCCCCCAGTTCCTAAAGAGACTGTATTAACTGATATTGTTGCTTTTGTAATTGAAAAGATGTTATTTGTCAAGGGGTGCCAAACCTTTGCATAAGACTGTACACAGTGTGTGTATGTGTTTATGTGAGTGTGTGTCTGTGTGTGTGTGTGTATATATATATATGTGTGTGTGTGTATATATTTCTGTATATGCATGTGTATATATATATTTATATATAGTTCACACACATTCAAACTTATTTGAATACACATTCAAAATTATTTTTATTATTATTATTTTCGTTTTTTTTTTTTTTTTGTGTTTTAAAATTTTTTATTTTTGCAATGGAAATAAAAATAAAGCAGTCCTCCGTAGAGGAGGGGTGGTGGAGGGAATATATATATATATATACATATATATAAAATAATTGTCACACAACTGGGGTGACATGCCTTTCCTGCTCACCCAATTTTAGTGCACTTTAGTTATGCATAATGACCTTCTAGTCTCGATACACCCATATATATATATGTATATATATATATAGTTTTTTTTTGTTTTTTTTTTTGCAATAGACAATAAAAATAACGCAGTTCTCCATAAAGGAGGGATGGTGGATGGAATATATATATACATATATATAAAATAATTGTCACACAACCTGGGTGACATGCCTTGCCTGCTCACCCAGTTTTAGTGCACCTTAGTTATTCATAATGACCATCTAGTCTCGATACACCCATAAATATATATGTATATATATATAGTTTTTTTTGTTTTTTTTTTTGCAATAGACAATAAAAATAACGCAGTTCTCCATAAAGGAGGGATGGTGGATGGAATATATATATACATATATATAAAATAATTGTCACACAACTTGGGTGACATGCCTTGCCTGCTCACCCAATTTTAGTGCAACTTAGTTATCCATAATGACCAACTAGTCTCGATACACCCATATATATATATATATGTACATTTATATATAGTTTTTTTATTAGCAATAGAAAAGAAAAATAACGCAGTTCTCCGTAAAGGAGGGATGGTGGATGGAATATATATATATATATATACATTTACATAAAATAATTGTCACACAACCTGGGTGACATGCCTTGCCTGCTCACCCAATTTTAGTGCACCTTAGTTATCCATACTGACCATCTAGTCTCGACACACCCATATATATATTTATAATATATATATAATATATTTATATTGATATTATATATAGAAATTTTTTTTTTTTCTTGTGTTTTTTTTTCGCAATGGATATTAAAAATAAAGCAGTCCTCCGTAAAGGAGGGGTGGTGGAGGGAATATATATATACATATATATATAAAATAATTGTCACACAACCTGGGTGACATGCCTTGCCTGCTCACCAATTTTAGTGCAACTTAGTTATCCATAATGACCAACTAGTCTCGATACACCCATATATATATATATATATGTACATATATAAAGTTTTTTTATTAGCAATAGAAAAGAAAAATAACGCAGTTCTCCGTAAAGGAGGGATGGTGGATGGAATATTATAAATATAATTATATATTATATATATATATATATATATTTATATACATTTATATAAAATAATTGTCACACAACCTGGGTGACATGCCTTGCCTGCTCACCCAATTTTAGTGCACTTTAGTTATCCATACTGACCATCTAGTCTCGACACACCATATAAATATATATATAATATATATATATATATATATATATATATATGTATATATATATAGATATATTTTCTTTTTCTTGTGTTTTTTTTCGCAATGGATATTAAAATAAAGCAGTCCTCCGTAAAGGAGGGGTGGTGGAGGGAATATATATATACATATAATATAAAAATAAATTGTCACACAACCTGGGTGACATGCCTTGCCTGATCACCAAATTTTAGTGCAACTTAGTTTATCCATAATGACCAACTAGTCTCGATACACCCATTGTTAGGTTGAAGAAACTGTTAGTAATCATTTGTTATCATTTCTGTATAATCAGCAATGAGTGTAAATATGTATATACATTATTTGTTTTCCCTTTACCTTCATACTTTAGATTATATTAGTTTACACGTATCCTGAGCACGTGTTTAAATAGTTGTCCACCTGAGTAAAACCAGAACTTCTTCTTACTCTCACAGTCTTTTCTTTGTTCTCACTCCAAGACCCCTGCCCCCCATTGACTATAAATAAAGGTGCCAAGGGGAACCACCCTTTGTAACACATTCCTTTGTATGCCTAGCATGCAGAGAGTGTGGTTACCCTTGTGCAAGTAAAACTCTAAGTGTGTTGTCTCGTAATTAATGGTGTGTACAGAGTTGGAGTGGAAAGCCTGTCGCTTTCTCCAACATATACTGTACTGTAGTTTGGTCCTGTGTGCAGAGTTGGAGTGGAAAGCCTGACGCTTTCTCCAACATATATTTGGTCCTTCGAGCCGGATTCGAGGACACCTGACGACATCGCCCAGCACGCCGAGAGGAGCGACACTGAAGCCTGCCGGCAGCCACTCGGAGACGGGTGCAGAAAAGACCTGTGACGTGAATTCGTCATCAGGCCGGTGGTTAGAACTGCGCTCGACGTCTGGTGATGTCTGACGGACCTCGGTGGCGGAACACAGGCACACAGGACAGGTGAGACAACAAAGGTTATTCAGCGAAATAACCGGGTCAATTGACGTGGGTTAGGCTTAGCCGTAATTAAGCAGAAAAGGGGTTAGGCTTAGCCGTAATTAAGCGAAATATGAACATGCATGTATTGTGTGGAATGACTGGACTAAGACTATTAAAGAGGCTTAGAGTTGCTTCTGTCAGTCCATTTCTTATTTTGCCTGGTGGGAAAGAAGTACTGGTGATTGAAGGATCAAGGACGGGTTTCATCCCTGAAAACCGATACCGCTGCACGAACAGCGTGTAGTAGAGAGGCCGTATTGGTGTCCTCCATATATCTTGTACCAGTGAAATTTCCACCCAGGACCTGTGTAGTGCGGAGACGGGAAAGAAAAAAAAATGGGAAAGAATCAGAGTAAGAGGATTGAACTAGAGGGAGATGAGAAGTTTATGGAAGGATATAAACCAGGTTCAGGACAAATAAGTAATCAGAGGTGGAGAAAAAACATGGGTTTGAAGGGAAACTCCACACTCCAGATATCTTAAAATTACAAGGAAATTTAAGACTAGAAATGTTACAAACCTTGAAGAAAGGAAAATTGGAGAAAAGGAAAAAAGAATATAAGTATTCAGATAATTGGTTGGAACAAAGTAAGTTAAGAGATGTACGTAGAAAGCAGAAAAAGGATGATAGAAAGGATAATTAACTGCAGCCGCTCTAATCACTTTAGATGATGAGACGGTGGCCAAAAATAAAACATAGAGAAAATAGACCACCAACACCACCACTATTGCCTGCCCCTATGCAACCCGGTAGATAGAAGGGAAATAAAACAACCATCAGCTATGGGCACAATACCAAAGAAGCCATCAGCTCTTCCTTCTTCCCCCATTATAACTAGGAGTAGAGATCCTACGTTATACCCTGTGCGCGATCTAGCTACTGCTAAGATTCGATGGCATCCGCGAAATGAAGGCATTGATATTGATAGTGAAGAGGAAGAAATAGAATTACAATGCCCCTAGTGGAGGTGGCAAACCCTAATAGAGAGCCAGATGGAGGACCTGAAACAATGTTAGTCTATAGACCATGGACAGCTGAAGATAGAACGGCAGCATTAAAAGGAATACCTCCTGTTGATGAAGGGGGTACCAGAATTTTGGACAGCAATATTGGGAACTACAGAGCAGTTTCCACCTGAATGGTAGAGAAATGTTCCAGTGTTTTAAGACAGCTGTTCAATCATAAATGGGGAAGAGTAGCAGGAGACTTTACTGGTCATCGGACCAGACAATCAACCACTTGCACATAATTCACAAGCTCTGCAACAGAGTATGGAGCAATTACATGGAAGGATAGAGACAGTGTTTTATGAGACGAGCAGATTATGGCAGAATTGCACAATGCAAGCAAAAAGATGGAGAAGAGCCAGAGGATTTTATGGATAGGATGAGAGTGGTGTTTAGAGGGAATTCAGGAATTCCTTATAATGAGGAAAATGGAGGAGTTTATCAGCAACAGTTAAAACGTGCGTTCATCACAGGGCTAAAACCTGAACTGAAGAGATACATAGATAAACATTGGGTACATCAGAATACTGGTTCAGTACAGCAAGGCCCTAGAATATGCCCAACACGCCCATACAGCACAAAAACAGAAATCAGACGCAGTGTTTGCTGCTAATGATACTGTTGCAATAATACATATGAATCCTCCGGGGAGGGGGAGGGTTCAGAGGAAGGTCACGAGGCCGAGGAGGGGGGAGAGGTGCTTTTAGGAGCAATCAGCGAAATTTATTACAGCAAGATAACACTTGCTGGACATGCGGAAAACTTGGGCACTTAGCTAGGCAATGTAGAACCAAGTTTATAAACAACCCAAATTCCACAGAGAATCAATGACAATTAGCCTGTGAACTATCAAAAGAGCCAGATAAGCTGCAAAAACAGGATGAGACAGAAGAGATAGATTTGCAAGCAGTTTACCAGCTGCTAGCACTAAAACAACTTGAAGAACTACCAAAACGAAGGCTTATTATAAATGGGAAAAATATATGAGTGCCTATGTGATAAGGAGCCTGTAGGACAGTGTTAACCACTAGCCCTCCAAGGGTCACCTTTTCTTCGTCCTCCATAAATATCCGAACTGCAGGAGGCCAAGCTGAAAGTCATCAATTGACAAATCCAGTTAGCATAAAAGATGAGGAAACAGAGTTAGAATGTCACGCCCAAGTGCTAATAAGCCCTTCATGTCCAGTCAATCTGTTAGGAAGGGATCTTATGATACAAATGGGTATTAGTGTGATTGCAACACCCACTGGCATGAAGGCTATAGTAGAAAAGCAACTTTCGTGATACATGGCATGTCAGCTCCACAGTATTATTGGTCCCTAGATCTGGGGGGGGACAGCACAGACACGTGAAATATTGAGAAAAACTAGAGAAAAGCAGTCCCCTAAACAAACCCTGTTCATGCCTGACGATGCCTTACACGTCACTATGTGGTACAAAGGCACCCTAGGACCAGATTATGCCTATGACAAAACGTTCATGCCCTTCAAGACACTTGTATCACCTTACAACATATATATGTTAACTCCACTACTGGCTTTTCTGCTGCTTCAGTCATCTTATCTAATAAACAACAGGCTGTGTTCAGAGGGGAAACACCACACGTATCTCTATCAAAACCACCTCAGATGCAGTGGAGGGACGTTAGAGATGTTCTTACGAGATTCCATGCACAGTTACAATAACTACCAACCCGTACCTGGCTCCTTTTGGAGCTATGACAAAAAACACAATGTGTGGCGGTTTCCTTTGGGATGGAGAGTTCAAACCACTCTCACCACACACTTGCAGGACCCAACCTGACAAATTTTCCAACCCTGGAGGAGGGATCATGTCCAGATCTAGATCGCCTCCCGGAAGGGTTGTGGTCGTCCTCCCCCACTGATGTAGGACTGGTAAAGGGGTTTTCCACCTTACAAGTAATTGTGAAATCAGAACACCGTCCGGTAGTTAGACAATACCCGTTAAAACCTGAAGCAGAGAAAGGTATAGCCCCTGTAGTGCAGGATATGTTGGCATCAGGAATATTGCGAGAGGCTCCTGAGGCCACTTGCAATACTCCTATATTCCCCGTCCAGAAGGGACATACAGGGAAATGGCGCATGGTGCAGGATTTAAGACCAGTAAATGAAATAGTACAACATGCTGCACCAGATGTGCCTAATCCACACCTTTTTGTTAAATTCCTTGTCCCCTGACAAGAAGTATTTTTCAGTAGTGGATCTGAGTAATGCCTTTTTCTCAGTACCACTACATCCTGATTCACAACACTTATTTGGTTTCACTTATAAAGGACATAAATACACATACACTAGACTCCCTCAAGGGTTTTCAGAAAGTCCACATGTATATACAATGGCACTACGCTATTCAATGAGTTCCTGTAAAATACCATCCCATAGTCAAGTGCTATTGTATGTAGATGATATATTAATTGCTTCAGATACAAAACAGCATTGCAAAGAAGCCACACTGTTAGTGTTACAGCATTTGTATGATACAGGACATAAAGCATCAAAACAAAAATTACAGTATTGCAGAGAGGAAGTTATATATCTTGGACATAAACTCTCCCAACAAGGTCGATCATTATTAGAAACTAGAAAACAGGCAATACAAGAGGCACCAAAGCCAAAGACTAAACAGCAAATGATGTCCTTCTTAGGACTTTGCAATTATTGCAGGGAATGGTTACCTGATTATGCTGCACTCGTTCAACCTTTACAAACCCTGATTTATGGGAAGGACATGGCACTGAAAGATAAAATTCAGTGGACAAAAGAAGGAGAATTGGCATTCACAAACTTAAAAATGATGTTACAAACTAATGTGACACTTGCTCTGCCAGATTATCAACAACCATTTATTCTATGTGTTGATGCAAATCAAGGGTATATGAAGGCAGTATTAACACAGCCATTCGGCGCAAAAGAGAGGCCATTGGCGTTCTATTCTAAACGATTAGATGCAGTGGCAGCTGGTTTTCCGCAGTGTTTGCAGGCATGTGCAGCTGCTGCAGAAGCAGTGAAATTATCAGCAGAATTAGTGTTGTGTCACCCACTCACTTTGAAGGTGCCACATTCAGTTTCTTTAGTTTTACTGCAGACGCCACTGCCATTCCTCACACATGTTAGACATCTGACCCTAGTCTCACTCCTGCTTTCACAGTCAAACATCACAATACAGCGATGTGGTCCTCTCAACCCTAGCACCCTTCTTCCGACAGCGGAAGATGGAGAGCCACATTCGTGCAAAGCAGTTGTGGAAGAACAAACCAAACCAAGAGCAGATATTTTACAGACCCCAATACCAGATTCAACAGTTGTTTTTGTAGATGGATCAGCATCAAAAATGACATGGGGAAGAACAAGGTCGGATATGCTGTAGTTACATCTACTGAAGTGTTGGAGGCCAATGCACTTCCCCCTGCTTGTTCAGCACAAGCGGGCTGAACTCTATGCTGTAATTAGGGCATGTGAGCTCTTCAAAAACAAGCCACTTACAATATACACTGATAGTCAATATGTGTTTGGAGCTGTTCATCACCATGCAAGAGTGTGGAAAAAATAGAGGATTCAAGACATCGCAAGGAACATCTTTAACTCATACGAACCTATTACTCAGGTTGTTAGATGTTGTGCAATTACCAAATTGCCTTGCGATATGCAAATGTAAGGCACACCAAACTGATGCTTCCGCAATAGCTAAAGGAAACAGTTTTGCGGACATGACGGCAAAAAGTGCTGCACAAAAACAACCTGCCTTAAATGTTACAGATGTCTTGTTGATAGATAGTGATGTACTATGTGATGCACAGACTCATGCACCTAAAAACAGAAATACAGAGCTGGATTAAGAGAGGAGCAATACAGCAAGGGAAAACTTATTATATGAATGACAAGCCCATCCCTACCCAAAAAATTTATACAAGACAGCTGCCTTAGTGAGCCATGGAAACACCCATGTCTCAACAGGAGGGATGGTACATATTATTCAACAATACTTTTATACTATAAATTTTTCTGATTATGCAAAACAATTTTGTCGAGCGTGCTTAATTTGCTGTAAACACAATGCACAAGGCAACATAAGGCCAAAACGTGGCCAGTTTCCCGCAGCTGAGTATCCATTTCAAATTGTACATATGGATTTCATTGAATTATCTTGGTCACAAGGGAAGAAGTGTTGCCTAGTCGTTTATAGACACCTTTTTCTAAGTGGGTAGAAATATACCCTGTAAAACACTGTGATGCAATGACCGTTGCAAAATGTTTGGTAGGCCATTATTTCCCTACCTATGGCATACCTCATATTATAAGATCGGACAATGGGACTCATTTTTGTAAATCAGACCATGTCCCTTTGCTCACAAGCATTAGGGTTTACGATCAAAAATCATTGTGCTTATCACCCCCCAGAGCGCAGGGCTTGGTGGAAAGGACCAACGGCACCATTAAAACAAGGCTCAGAAGACAGTGGAAGAGACAAAAAGACCGTGGCCAGAATGTTTGTCTCTAGTAAAATTATGGATGAGAATAACTCCCACTCCTGCAGGATTGACACCATTTGAAATAGTGTATGGTTAGACCGTTTCCCTTAGCCAACCGAAATGAGTGATATAGGAAAAGCAGACAGAGAAAATACGTTAGCCGATTGGATGCGTAAGCTATTATCATCACAACAAAAACATAACCCCAGTAGTCTGCCAGTAAATTCTGTTTCTGTTCAACAGGATAATCTGCAGCCAGGAGATTGGATCCTGGTCAAGGTCCTGTTGCGAAAGGATTGGAGCACGCTCGGTGGGACGGACCTTATCAAGTCCTGCTCACAACACCAACAGCGGTGAAAATAGCAGAGCGACCTTCCTGGATACATAAGAGTCACTGTAAGCCCATCAAGCCCGTATCAGAGACCTCTGTACCTTCGGAGTAGCAGTGGAAGTCCGCTACAAAGGCGCAGCAATCAATAGGATACTGACGTCTCAACCCGGTGAAGAAAACAGCTGATCTGCACTCCATTTAGAATGGCTCTGATTGGGTGGGGATGTGGTAAGGTAACTCTCGGTGTAATTCTCTTTATGGAATTGTTGGTCTGCTTCTGCACTCACCAGAGCAGGTGTTTCGCCCACCTAGATGGACACATGACGGCTCCCACCTGAGACCTATCTCCACAAATGAGACCCATCCTTTCCTACAAAACTACTGGTACCGTTATGTTTATGATTTCAGCAAAGAAAGACAATTTAACTAATTGTTATGTCTGTACCCACATGCCATCTCATGCCGATGGATTAACTATATATGGGAAACCTATGAATAAGTCACAAGCAAAGTGTGCTGCCTCTTTTGCAGGTGTAGGCTATCAGCATGATAATATAAAAATAAATGATACAGATCCATATACTGCTGGTTTGGATAATGGCGTATGTGCACAGCAGTTTTGGATCGATTTTGCTATAAAAGTGTCAAATATATCCTTACCTTTATCTGTCCACCTGAACATGGACCCTAAAACATTTAATCACTCAATGTGTTATGACCAAATGAACGGCACCCATCATATGGGGAACACCACCAACTGTGCCCAAATACTAGTACACGGAGAAGGTGCCCCGGTAAACATAAGTGGATTTAGTAATGGCACCTACTGGGTGCAAGGAGTAGCTTGGTTATGTGGACCCCGCGCATATTTCGTTTTGCCCTATAACTGGTATGGTGTGTGCGCTCCAATCTTTGTGTCAGACCATACTTTCCTGGTGTCACTGTCATCTACACCAGCGAACCGCAGGCGCCGGTCCATCATAACTACAGCTTCTCTCCATCCTCATGACAGTGTCTGGGGTTCAGATGTCCCCAGGAGTTCAAACATTGGTCTACAGACCAGAAAGTATTAATGTCTCTTTTTCCTGGGTAGGAACAGCAAAGAATACGTTACGATTAGAAACTATTGATTATCGTTTGGGGCTGTTCATAAATAACTCCATCATAATAAATGAGCAACAGAATGGTGAGATAGATGCTATTAAACAGATGGTCATTCAGAATAGAATGGTTTTAGACATACTTACTGCTGCACAAGGTGGTGTGTGCGTGCTTTTAAATAATACCTGCTGTACATATATTCCCGATAATGTGCACTCACCCAACATGACTACAGCCTTGGACCGTCTGCGAGAACTTCAAAAGATCATGACCTTAGACCTCATGCTGGCCCCTCATGGTTGGACTGGTTTCTTACTGGGTCCTGGTGGCAGTTACTGCTAAAGTTCTCACTCCCCATTCTTGTTACATTATTATTTGTATGTTGTTGTTTCATTTGTATTATACCCTGCCTCCGTTCCATGATACAACATACTTTTAGTTCTGTTTTTCTGCTATACACTGCAGAAGAACGAATGGATTTACTAACCTTGTCTAGCCTCTTAATAATGATGATGATGTGATCTGAATGACGGTTGTGCTGAAAGTGTTTTTGCAATTTGTACAATACTGATGCTTCTGATCATACTGTCATGATAAACAGGAGGGACTGTTAGGTTGAAGAAACTGTTAGTAATCATTTGTTATCATTTCTGTATAATCAGCAATGAGTGTAAATATGTATATACATTATTTTGTTTTCCTTTACCTTCATACTTTAGATTATATTAGTTTACACGTATCCTGAGCACGTGTTTAAATAGTTGTCCACCTGAGTAAAACCAGAACTTCTTCTTACTCTCACAGTCTTTTCTTTGTTCTCACTCCAAGACCCCTGCCCCCATTGACTATAAATAAAGGTGCCAAGGGGAACCACCCTTTGTAACACATTCCTTGTAGCCTAGCATGCAGAGAGTGTGGTTACCCTTGTGCAAGTAAAACTCTAAGTGTGTTGTCTCGTAATTAATGGTGTGTACAGAGTTGGAGTGGAAAGCCTGTCGCTTTCTCCAACATATACTGTACTGTAGTTTGGTCCTGTGTGCAGAGTTGGAGTGGAAAGCCTGACGCTTTCTCCAACACCCATATATATATATATATATGTACATATATATAGTTTTTTTTATTAGCAATAGAAAAGAAAAATAACGCAGTTCTCCGTAAAGGAGGGATGGTGGATGGAATATATATATATATATATATATATATATATATATATATATATCTATATATATACTATATACATTTATATAAAATAATTGTCACACAACCTGGGTGACATGCTTGCCTGCTCCCAATTTTAGTGCACTTTAGTTATCCATACTGACCATCTAGTCTCGACACACCCATATATATATATATATATATATATATATATATATATTATATATGTATATATATATAGATATTTTTTCTTTTTCTTGTGTTTTTTTTTTCGCAATGGATATTAAAAATAAAGCAGTCCTCCGTAAAGGAGGGATGGTGGATGGAATATATATATAAAATAATTGTCACACAACCGGGGTGACATGCCTTGCCTGCTCACCCAATTTTAGTGCACCTTAGTTATTCATAATGACCATCTAGTCTCGATACACCCATAAATATATATGTATATATATATAGTTTTTTTTTATTAGCAATAGAAAAGAAAAAATAACGCAGTTCTCCGTAAAGGAGGGATGGTGGACTGGAATATATATATATATATATACATTTATATAAAATAATTGTCACACAACCTGGGTGACATGCCTTGCCTGCTCACCCAATTTTAGTGCACTTTAGTTATCCATAATGACCATCTAGTCTCGATACACCCATGAATATATATGTATATATATATATATATATATATATATATATATATATATATATATATATATATATATATAGTTTTCTGTTTTTTTTTTGCAATAGACAATAAAAATAACGCAGTTCTCCGTAAAGGAGGGATGGTGGATGGAATATGTATATGCATATATATAAAATAATTGTCACACAACCTGGGTGACATGCCTTGCTGCTCACCCAATTTTAGTGCACCTCAGTTATCCATACTGACCATCTAGTCTCGACACACCCATATATATATATATATATATATATATATATGTATATATATAGATATTTTTTCTTTTTCTTGTGTTTTTTTTTCGCAATGGATATTAAAAATAAAGCAGTCCTCCGTAAAGGAGGGGGTGGTGGAGGGAATATATATATACATTTATATAAAATAATTGTCACACAACTGGGGAGACATGCCTTGCCTGCTCACCCAATTTTAGTGCACCTTAGTTATCCATAATGACCAACTAGTCTCGATACACCCATAAATATATATATATTAGTACATATATATAGTTTTTTTATTAGCAATAGAAAAGAAAAATAACGCAGTTCTCCGTAAAGGAGGGATTGTGGATGGAATATATACATACATATATATAAAATAATTGTCACACAACCTGGGTGACATGCCTTGCCTGCTCACCCAATTTTAGTGCAACTTAGTTATCCATAATGACCAACTAGTCTCGATACACCCATAAATATATATGTATATATATAGTTTTTTTTTTTTTCGCAATGGACAATAAAAATAACGCAGTTCTCCGTAAAGAGGGATGGTGGATGGAATATATATATAAAATAATTGTCACACAACCGGGGGTGACATGCTTGCCTGCTCACCCAATTTTAGTGCACCTTAGTTATTCATAATGACCATCTAGTCTCGATACACCCATAAATATATATGTATATATATGTATTGTTTTTTTTTTTTTTTTTTTTTGCAATAGACAATAAAAATAGCGCAGTTCTCCATAAAGGAGGGGATGGTGGATGGAATATATATATACATATATATAAAATAATTGTCACACAACCTGGGTGACATGCCTTGCCTGCTCACCCAATTTTAGTGCAACTTAGTTATCCATAATGACCAACTAGTCTCGATACACCCATATATATATATATATATATATATGTACATATATATAGTTTTTTTATTAGCAATAGAAAAGAAAAATAACACAGTTCTCCGTAAAGGAGGGATGGTGGATGAATATATATATATATATATATATATATATATACATTTATATAAAATAATTGTCACACAACCTGGGTGACATGCCTTGCCTGCTCACCCAATTTTAGTGCACTTTAGTTATCCAGAATGACCATCTAGTCTCGATACACCCATGAATATATATGTATATATATATATATATATATATATATATATATATATATATATAGTTTTTCTGTTTTTTTTTTGCAATAGACAATAAAAAGAACGCAGTTCTCCATAAAGGAGGGATGGTGGATGGAATATGTACATGCATATATATAAAATAATTGTCACACAACCTGGGTGACATGCCTTGCCTGCTCACCCAATTTTAGTGCACCTTAGTTATCCATACTGACCATCTAGTCTCGATACACCCATATATATATATATATATATATATATATATATATATATATATATATATATATACTGTACATATATATAGTTTTTTTATTAGCAATAGAAAAGAAAAATAACGCAGTTCTCCGTAAAGGAGGGATGGTGGATGGAATATATATATATATATACATTTATATAAAATAATTGTCACACAACCTGGGTGACATGCCTTGCCTGCTCACCCAGTTTTAGTGCACCTTAGTTATCCATAATGACCATCTAGTCTCGATACACCCATAAATATATATGTATATATATATATATATATATATATAGTTTTTTTATTTTTTTCGTAATGGACAATAAAAATAACGCAGTTCTCCGTAAAGGAGGGATGGTGGATGGAATATATATATACATATATACATTTATATAAAATAATTGTCACACAACCTGGGTGACATGCCTTGCCTGCTCACCCAGTTTTAGTGCACCTTAGTTATCCATACTGACCATCTAGTCTCGATACACCCATAAATATATATACTGAACAAAAATATAAACGCAACACTCTTGTTTCTGCTCCCATTTTTCATGAGATGGACTTAAAGACCTACAATTCATTCCAGATACACAATATTACCATTTCTCTCAAACATTTCTCACAAATCAGTCTAAATGTGTGATAGTGAGCACTTCTGCTTTGCTGAGATAATCCATCCCACCTCACAGGTGTGCCACATCAAGATGCTGATCTGACATCATGGGTAGTGCACAGGTGTACCTTATACTGCCCACAATAAAAGGCCACCCTGGAATGTGCAGTTTTTTGCTTTATTGGGGGTCTGGGGACTCAGAACCGGTCAGTATCTGGTGTGACCACCATTTGCCTCATACAATGCAACACATCTTCTTCGCATAGAGTTTATCAGATTGTCAATTGTGGCCTGTGGAATGTTGGTCCACTCCTCTTCAATGGCTGTGCGAAGTTGTTGGATATTAGTGGGAACTGGTACACGCTGTCGTATACGCCGGTCAAGCACATCCCAAACATGCTCAACGGGTGACATGTCCGGTGAGTATGCTGGCCATGCAAGAACTGGGACATTTTCAGCTTCCAAGAACTGTGTACAGATCCTTGCAACATGGGGCCGTGCATCATCTGTCTGAGTGGCTGGTCTCAGACGATCTTGGAGGTGAACCTGCTGGATGTGGAGGTCCTGGGCTGGTGTGGTTACACGTGGTCTGCGGTTGTGAGGCCGGTTGGATGTACTGCCATATTCTCTGAAACGCCTTTGGAGACGGCTTATGGTTGAGAAATGAACATTCAATGCACGAGCAACAGATCTGGTTGACATTCCTGCTGTCAGCATGCCAATTGCACGCTCCCTCAATGCTTGTGGCATCTGTGGCATTTTGCTGTGAGACAAAACTGCACATTCCAGGGTGGCCTTTTATTGTGGGCAGTATAAGGTACACCTGTGCACTACCCATGATGTCAGATCAGCATCTTGATGTGGCACACCTGTGAGGTGGGATGGATTATCTCAGCAAAGCAGAAGTGCTCACTATCACACATTTAGACTGATTTGTGAGAAATGTTTGAGAGAAATGGTAATATTGTGTATCTGGAATGAATTGTAGATCTTTAAGTCCATCTCATGAAAAATGGGAGCAAAAACAAAAGTGTTGCGTTTATATTTTTGTTCAGTGTATGTATATGTATACATATAGTTTTTTTTGTGTTTGTGAAAACGGGTCTTTAATCGGGGGAAACGGAGCGGGTAGAGCAGGACGGAACGCAGGCATTGACAAACTACAATGACGGACAGGGCAAACAGGTAAGACCAGGACTTAAAATAGGTCATGACTAATCAAAGTAATCGGGCAAAGCAGGAGACGATCAGGGAAGCACACGTGGGTAATCAGGGGGCGTGGCACACACGAGGAGCGGACAAGCCGGGCATATATGTATATCTATATAAAACCTCATTAATGAGGGACAGGGAACAGAACGGACAGACAGAACTGGCACAGGGGAAGGAGCCAGGACAAGACTTGACATAAGACAGGAAAGGCAGAGAAACAGATCAGAAAGGGGGACACGGAGGGAACAGGCAGGACAAAAGGACCGGGAGTGAACGAAGGGAACATCGGGGAAAGAGGAGCAGAAGCCAGAGGGACGAGGGACAAAGAGAGGAGGGACAGAGACAGGAGGAACAAAGCGAGGGGGAGCAGAGGCAGGAGGGACAAAGACGGGAGGCCAGGGAGAGAAGGAGGGGGAACCAAGAGGAGCCCGAGGGAGACCCAGCGGGCGACGGGAGGCAGCCGGAAGGGCTGCAGGCGGGCCGGGAGGCCGGAGCGCGGAGGGGCCGAGGAGACGGGGTGAGGGACAGACGCAGGGACGAAGGAGGGAGTCGGAGGGGGAGACCAGGGAAGGGGACGAAGGAGCTGGAAGGGACCCTGGCGAGGGCAAGGAGAGAGGGGGAGCCGCAGCAGACGGCGACGTCCTCCGACACGCCAGAGCGGGAGGACCAGCAGGCGAATGAGGAGCCGCCGTCGGGGGGCCCGCAGGCAACCGATAAGACGCCGGAGGAGGGACCGAGGCAGGGCGACGAGGCCGCGGAGGGGGACCCGCAGACGACAGCCGACCCGGAGGGCCAGGACCCGCAGGTGCCGACCAAGCCCTAGCGCCGGCGAGGGAGGGCGAGCCAGGGGGCTGGGCGGGTGGGACCCCAGCCGTGCGTCTGTGTCCTCTCCCCTTATGGGACACAGACATAAGGACCTGCGGCCGGGGGTCGGGCTCGTCGGGGTGAGGGTACCAGAGTCACAGGGGGAGAAGGGACTGGAGTGGGGCCAGGGACTGGAGCTGCAGGCTGCAGAGGGGGCGCCTGCCCGGGAGCTGCAGGCAGGGAAAGCGCCTCGGACGTGGGCGCGGTAGCTGCAGGCAGCGGAGACGGCTGCTCGGGCTCTGGGGCCGCAGGGGGCACTTATTTTATTATATAAAATAAGTGTCACACAACCGGGGTGACATGCCTTGCCTGCTTGTGGGGATGAGGAAGACTCAGGGGACTGGAAATGGGATTAAAACTGAAGATGTGCTCATTCCTTTGTGTATTTACAAATTTTCCTTCCGTCAGACATGAGGAGTTTGCTGCTATATTTGGCACTAATAGAGATTCTGATGCTGCTATTTTTATTGTCTATTAGTTTGTTATTATTTACAAGTTCTGTTGTGTTTTTTGCATTTTTCTCTTCTGGTTAATTAACTGCTGTCTGTTTGCTGTGAAGTATGAGTGTGGTGAGTAAGACTCAGGGACTGGAAGTGGGATTACAACTAAAGATAACATGCTTATTCCTTTTTGTATTGTTTACAAATTTCCTTCCGTCAAACATGAGGAGTTTGCTGCTATATTGTGCACTAACAGAGATTCTGATGCTGCTATTTTTATTGTTTATAAATGTGTTATTGTTTCCAAGTTGAGTATTCAATAAATGCTAAATTGAGAAATTTTGTGTATCGTTTGTTATTATTAGTGTGATATTTTACCATGCAAATAGAGGGGAAAACGTCCAATTATCGGCCAAAAAAAATCAGCAGCATATATCGGCCATCGCCTGACCCTTGACTTGAAAAACCCATATCGGTCGACCTCTAGTAACAGTACATTCTGTCCAATTCATCCATCGAGTTAAGTCACACACCCACTTGAGGGGGCACTCCGGCAGACGTGAGGATGGGGATGTTCTTTCCGCTATAACATCCACTGCAGAAGTACATCTCGCTCCTGTTCACAGGGCTTACTTCAATGATGAAGCAGGGCTGGTTGTCTGGACAAGAAGTTGTCCTGCTGCTGGGGTCTCGGTGCCGTTTTTCCACCTAAGCTTGAAGGTGGAAATGTGTTCCAACTTGGTCCCTGGGACTGCAGCATAGCCAAAACATCGCGAGCAGCGTCGGCCACACCCACCACCAGAACCATCACACCGTCCTATACACATAAAGAAGAACTAAAACATAGAGTGTTGTGACAATCTATGCGTTAATGTTTGGCAGCATAGGTGATTCATTAAAATTATACCGAAGAATGGAAAATGTGATATTTAGAATATTTTTTGCCATTTAGTAGCTAATTTAAGCACTTACCCAATGCCTCAATTTGTTTTAGGTCAGTAATGTCTGAGCCAAAAGAATGAATGTATGAATTTAATACAATTCACCCACTCCCACCCACACACAAATCTGAAATTCAATTTAAGACACTTCTTAAACATTAGTGCATTAACAAAAAAGGAAAATCTTAAGAGATTCAGTAGGATTTTCTATGTTAGACTTAAGCTAATAGTTCAATAGTTTTTACATATTTCAATATACCAATTTGACTTTAATGTTGAAACAGATGCTAAAACATGGAATAATTTCATAACTAGAGAAACATGTTATTCACAAACACTAGCAAAGGTAGCTTATAGTTAAGCTTACTTAAGTCAGCAAGTCAGGCTACAGTGTGTAAGAATAGTCGTAAACGATAATTTGTCTCAGTCTTACATGACAGAATAAGTAAACAGAAAATATAAAATGGCTGAAACAGCGTCATTAACGCCAGCTACAGTAGAGGCGCAGAAAAGGTGTCATGACTGAAGTATTCCCAAACTCTGGAAGACCGTATGCGAGCCTTTTTTGCCGCGTGTTTCTCCAGAGGCTCCGGAGCTCCGCTGGTTGACACAGCCATGTTGGTTCATGTGCAGGGGGACGAGCGGCAAATTTCTTTTTTGCAGGGTGGTAGGTGATGTCTCATTAATATTTATGAGAGAAGTGCTACATGATTGGCCAGTGCATGCCTTACAAAATGGTGCGGCACTGCATCCAAGCCTGCGGCACTCAGAGTCACAAATACAGTGGAAACCATTTGTAGTAATTACGTCTGTCTGGCTGATTTCCAACTAATTGATATTTGTATATTTATTACATGAATATAAGGTAATATAAGGTAATAGAAGAGGTATTTAATGGTTTTCCATCTGAGGAATTTGCAAAAAACTGCAGTGCATGATGGGTCGGACCTAAAGGCTGCCTTAACGTCCTCATCTGTATGACGACATACATCAAGACTAGGAAGGTGCATAATGTTCATGTCTGGTTGCGTTTGTTGGTCCAGAAAGTAATTCAATTTCGCCATGTAGGTTACGTTCTTAAAAACTGCTTGGATATAGCCCGATTATATGCTGTGGGCCTTTTAATTTCTTTGTTTACCAGGTAGGCTACCTTCTTTAAACTGCGTTTTGTTAGACTACATATTTAGGGAGGTCTTTATAAATTTATAGTAGTCTTCATAAATATGTACATAGTTTAGCCTAACCCAGCCACTTAAGGAGAAAGCCAGCTCAACTAGGTGTCGGTCCCAAGCCCGGATTAATGGGGAGGGTTGGCGTCAAGAAATAAAGAGACTGTATCTTCACTGCATGACTGATGTCAAAATGTGTGAAATATGTGGTTGTATTAATAAATGCATTAAAGTAGGTTAATGATTCTGTGCTGTCTAAATTGTATAGAAATTTCTACGTATAGCCAAACAAATCTCCTCCTGTTTGAAAAGGCATAGAAAAAGCAATTTAGCCACTAAAACTTTACAGTTTTTGTGAGGGACAGTCGAATTCTCTCGTTTCTCTCGTCAAGTTTTTTTTGTGATCCTGCACCTACACTTTGCCGGCCCCAGGAGGATGGGCTCCCCCTTTGAGTTTGGTCCCTCCCAAGGTTTCTTCCTTCTTGGGAGTTTTTCCATGCTATCGGCGCCTATGGCTTACTCACTGGGGGCTTTGGGTGGGCATGATATAAAGCAAAGCATTTTCCCTCCCAGTTTCCTCCTCTGGTCCACATTGCAGGACCATCAGCCATCAGAAACAGCCAGACGGTCTCCTTCAGCTTCTTTAGTGTCCTTGGAAGCCAAGGCAGTTTTAGGTCTGAGAAGAGGTTTATCAGAAGGACACATATTACGTCGTTTGTCCTGAAATGTAACATGGGGAGGAAAAGTTAAGCGGTTTAGTCAGATTGGAGTCGTTTATTCAGCAGTGGCAGCGCCAGTGACTTAATGCTACAGGTGCTATAGGGGAGTGAGATTATTTAGACCGGGTGCTTTAGCTTTTCAGCTTATGTAGATGGTGTATAGAAGCACACAGCACGATAAGCTACAGCATGGATAAAATAGGATAAAATATAAAATTCTAACGTCTAGCTCACAGAGCCTCTATGTGTACTTTGAAGAAAAAATACACTACAAGTATGCTGTAAAAACCGCAAAAATGTCTTACACAATATACAGATTTTACAGATAGTTAAAGAAAAAATGAAACCAATATTTTGGGGGTGCTGTGGGGGTACTATGGTCATTGGAGGAGGAGCTAGAGCCCCCCCCCCCAAGCTTTTCCTTGGTGCTGCCACTGTTGTTCAGATTAAAAGTAACATTGTCATTAATAAACAGTACTCTGATCAAATTTTTGCATGTACAAACACAATCAAAGTTTAACCACATGTTTAGACACAATTCACACACCTGTTACATTTCCATAATGCTAAGACTCTCTACACTTACTTCATCCACTTTCTGTTTGGTACACAGTCATTTGATGGATGTGTAAGATCATTACCAGACCGTCTGCTGCAAACTCTACAGTTAATGAATGGCTGCAAAAACACACAGACACACAAAAACAGTATTTAAAGAGTGGTGGGCAATAAATACAGTGAGAGAAGGTGTAGTAAAGATATATCTAATGATTTAAGGCAGAGCTGCTGGAGTGCAGGGTTTAATGACACAGAACAATTTTAGAGGAAAGAGCTTCCAAAGCAGGGTCACCATAAGGCTATATTATACAAAGCAAGTTCATCTAAAAGTATGAACAACAAATCCCGTTTAACTGAACACTGCTCTGTATTAAAATACTGTCCTCCGATCAAGCTAAGTGGTCCTGTAGTTCACTATTTAAAGAGGTAAATTTAAAGGGTAATTCACACTGCACATCTACCCTGCTCTGACCAGGTTTAATTACTGGCTTTCTAATTAAAACAAGAGTTAAGGTCCTGCCCTTCACCACAAAACACCACACTGCCATTTAAGGCTGATTTCAACAATGAGTTTTAGTTAACCTGGCTCGATTGAGTTAACTCTGGGTATGTAAAACCCGCTTTGTAGTACAGCCCACAGGTCTTTAAATAAGGCCAGCTAGGGTTCATAGCTCGAAGCATAATCTACAGGTCACCCCTCAGATGATTAGCATTTGCTTCTGCTGGTAATCCAGCCTTTAAGCCTGTAAACCTACTAAAATTTGAGAATAAGGTGAAGGAACTGGCTCTTTGAGGCCACCTATGTATTTGTTACTTTATTGTTGGCTAACTTTCCCCCGCAGGGCATCAAAAAAGTTAACATGAACCTAAATTAATTTGCTAACTGATATGTCCAATGCTCACAGTCACAGTGACTCTTTACTTACCCTCTTGTCCATGAAAATACAGTCAGCCCGATGGTCTGTTGCAGTTGACTTTGGACATTTTGTTGCTCTCAAGAGAATCTCAATGTCAATGTATTCACTGCTGATCTAAATCACATAAACACGTTATATACAAAATTGCCTACAACTGTTTTAAAGGCAATATAACAAACAATAATCACCCAAAAAATGGCAAACTGTCACAGACTTGACTGCAGCAGATTCAGAGAGAAACTGTGAGAAGGTAAAATTGACCAGGGCTGAGATATACAACCATCACTTTCATTGTGAAGAGACATTAAGCATCATATGCATTGAAATTAAAACATCAAAATCAATGTGATACTCATTAGTTCAGCTTGCAGATGATGAAAGTTTCACACTTTTGTAAACACTTTCTCAGCAGTTACCTTCGGACGGCCCTGGATGTTATAGAAATTCATGTGCTGACGGGTTCCTTGATGAGCATTTTCGACTGCGAGTTTAATGGCCGTCTTGTGAGTGCAGGGGAGACTGTGGTAATCTTGCTGGGCCTCTGTGGAGATAAGCAGAGCTCCATAAGCCAAAACCAGAAGCAGCAGGCGGGTCATCTTCCTCTCAGCTTTGAAGGGGAGAAGCAGGACTGAGGACACTGATCTGTGGTCCCCTTATCCAGCACGTCCAGGGGCGTGTCCTTCACTCGAAACAAACAGACCTTTGAACAACATTGGAAAACTCTTCAGGATGAATTGAGGCAGGTGGTCAAGTGGGTTTATTGTTATTTCAGCAATATACACAGTACACAGTGAAAGGAAACATTGTTCCTCTGGACCACGGTGCAACACAAAGAAGAAAAACAGAAACAACACAAGATGACACAAGTGCGGGCAAGATAGAACTATACAGAGTGAAAGGAGCACAAACAGAGGGAGAAAGTGCAAGATAAACACAAGAGCAACAATACAATACTACAGGACAAGACAGCGCAGTCAAGAACACAGAGTGCAGCCAGAGCTAACCTGAATAGGGGCATCAAGGTTGCCAGGCAGGCAGAGAAACAGAAAATAGAGGTCTACTTCACATACAACAACCCACAGTGGGTGTGGCAGGGAATACAACACATTACAAACTTCAAAGGCAACAACACCGTCACTGTTAACAGCAACGCCCTTTTAGCAAAGGAGCTAAACAGCTTCTTTGCTCGTCTGGAGGAACACAGAGCAGACATAGCCACACTGCCCCCTCCCCCAATCTCCAGCACTCACAGACTCCCTCTGCAGGAACACCACGCGAGAAGGCACATTGCATCTCTAGGTGTGTGGAGTTTAAGACAAGGCAAGTGATGCTACGATAATATAATTCCTTGGTAAGACCCCACCTAGAATATTGTGTGCGGGTTTGGTTACCATACCTTAAGAAGGACATTGCTGCCTTGGAAAAGGTGCAACGTAGGGCAACGAGAATGATTCCTGGTCTTAGAGGAATGTCTAATGAGGAGAGGTTAGCTGAGCTGAATCTGTTTAGCCTCGAGCAAAGGAGACTAAGGGGGGACATAATCCAGGTGTTTAAGATTCTAACAGGTCTGGATGCTGTTCAGCCAAATGGCTATTTCAATGTTAGTTTAAATACCAGAACTCGTGGCCATAAGTGGAAATTAGCTGGAGAACATTTTAAAACGAATTTGATGAAGCATTTCTGTACACAGCGTGTAGTTAGAGTATGGAATAGTCTTCCTGTTATTGTAACACAAGCTAAAACCCTGGGTTCTTTTAAATCAGAGCTAGATAAGATTTTGAGCTATTAGCTAAGTTCTCCTCAAAGGAGCTTGATGGGCCGAATGGCCTCCTCTCATTTGTAAATCTCTTTGGTTCTTATGAGTCAGCTTACAGAGATGAGGTCCAGAAACTGATAGGTTGGAGTTCAGCAAACAATTTGGCACTAAACAGCACAAAGACAAAGGAATCACTGACTTCAGGAAGGATGGAGGCGACACTGGCCTGCCTAGATGGATGGATGGATGTTTTTATTGACATTGTAAGTACAATGAGATTTAGTTTGGAACGCGCCAGCAGCTACACAGTATATTTACAATTATATAGATTGTGAGGCATAAAATAGGTGTGAGTAATATAACATAACGACATAATATAAGTAATCATTAATTAATCATTACAGATGGTATGAGGTGTGAACCGCTAGGCTGCTATGGCATGTTTGGTATCAAACCGATGGAAAATCACTCCAGTTTCCAAATCTGGTCAGTGGTTACCACGAAAGTGAATATATCAAAAGTTACACCAGCCTAACGAAAATCATCAATACAAGGGAAATCACTCTGGTCATAAATCTCAAAAGGACTGATACAGACCCCCTTCCGAAAGCCCGCCAAATGGATGGTCAGCCATTGGTCCAGGAGTCGAATTCCTGGTCACTCCTATTCACGAACTTTACACTATAAAACCTGGCACCTCAGAACAAAGCCAGGAGAGGAGAAACAGAAGGGAGGAGAAAACAAAAGACCATCAGCACGAAGAGAGGCAGAGAACATCAGCCCAAGAGAAGAGAAGCCCACAAGAAGCCCTCCTGAAGCCTATCAGTGAAGACCCAGCTGGACAGAGAACTGCAACCAAGCCCAAGCTTCACCAGGAGAGGGAATCAGAGGGGCTCCACTCCAACAACCGCTGCAAACACCGCGCCTCCCTGAGTGCCATCACCCATCAGCTCATCAGCCTCCGCAACCAACTGCCAAGACCCCCCCCCCCCACTCTGCAACCAAGTAAACAAACTTCCTTTCATTTATAACAACCTAAACTCCTATTCACCTGCTATATTACTTTAGGACAGTATTTCCACAAATTGCTTGCTTTGCAGAACAGTATTTTCCCTTTTAAGGTTACTCATTTTAAATCTGGTCATTGCATTTTCATGATTACATTGTTTGTGTCCACTCCGTTATTTCGTGTTTATTGTTTGTTAGGTGTAATGTCTGTCTTATGTTAGTTATAGGAATAAATGCATGTCTTTTACACAACTTCAGCCTCGTTCATTGAGTGCTCACAAGAATCCCTGCCTGTGCGATCTACGCTCTGAAACCTCAAATTCGCCTGAAATATCGCGAGACTCTCTCTCATTGGCCGTGAGGGAGCTTCGCTACCGATCGTTTACATTACCTGGTGACGCAGCTCGTTGGACAAGCCTTCTATTCTAACCCAGGTTATTACGTGATACTGGTTATTAATGAGTTCCATTTAAGTCACACATTAACAGACTCACGGTGTTTCGCAATTGAGTTTGAGCCGACCATTCAGCATAAAAATTGGTTAATAATCACAAGGCACAAGGTTTAAACTTATTCTGAGCACACAATTTAAACTTTTTATGACCGAACGTGCAGTGAAGAAGCGCTACTGTCAACTGGTTGCAAAAGTCGCACTCATGGCAATCTGAAGGCATTTAAGCGGGATCATATGGGCTTATTATAGTTATTTTTATTTCTATTATTAGTAGTTATATTATTTTGTTTTATTTTCGGTGATTTCATTGTAGTTCTTTCGTATTAAACTGCAGTAAACTTTAACCCTATGTCTGACGAGATTCTCAGATGTAGCGCTTTGTTTCCAGGTTCAATTCGGACGAGTGTCTCCGTTTCTATATATCCTGGAGAGATCTCTCTATTAGCGAACGGGAATACTTGTTATGAGGTTCTAACCTAAATTATGTTGCGCTTGGACATAAGACCGATAGCTTAGTTACCTATCAGGATCATACTCGTATGTGTGTGCCTGCTTTAGACAAAGCAAGTTTAACACAACTTTGCGCTGTGAGCCAAGTGTGTGTCATTTAGAAATTGGGAGTCTCCTGTGCTTGAGACCCGCCGTGGTTAAGCACCATTTGCGACGAGATATAGTGCACTCACAATTTAAATCTGTCGCCGTAACGCGTGCGCCGTCTCGCTTCAGTAATTGTTTTAAGGGGTGATGACGAAGATGACGAATTTACTTTCCTGAAGAGGAGCAGGATGGGTCACGCGTTCTGTAAGATTTGTCTCCCACGGGGAAGGAACGATGTCAGTCGGCATGAAAAATCCAAGTCATTAGTGAATGACAGAGCCCGCATGAGTGAACATGAAAAATTAATAGAAAATAAATGACAAATGGTTATTTTATATTTTATATATTTTATATATTTATATTTATATTTATATTTTATATAATTTATATTATTTTATATTTCCTGTCTTAAAATGTAAGGGATACTGGAGCCTGGTTGCGGTGGTGGGATGGCTCACGGGCGGGGTGCCGGAAAATTTCCTTTATTTTCAAATCCAAACCTTGACAGGTATGCTGCTGTTCCAAATCATGGGTGCATGTTACAAGTGTCCCCAAGATCAGGGTGCAGTTTACTCTGCAACTCCAATGGAGGGGGACGGGGTTGTCCGTCAAGTTCACCGAACAGAGTTGCGTCCAGTACCACAGGGGGTTGTTATGTCAGGGGAAGATGTTCTGGTAATGTCTCCTGAGTCTGGGTTGCCCACAGGGGCAACAGAAATGGAATCGGATGAGGACTCTGTGATTTTACGGGGACAGGGCTGGTGGGAGGGGTCGCAATAGAGCATCCACAAGTAGGCCTCGTATAATGGAGGAGGTTATGTCCCCCCCGAGGTGTAGAGACCAGTTAAACGTTCGGTGAGGTCCACCACTGGTCATCATACCAACCCTTATAAGTTACCACGGTCAGTGAATGATCGTTCGGTTGGGGAGGAAGACCAGTGGTTTGGGGATAGAATTCTTAGCTGTGATCGTTGGGTCATCAATTTCATTTTGGGGGATGGATTGTAGCCAGGCAATTATAGGCAGGTATAGGAACTGCAGTTCGGACTGGAGGCATAGCCGGGGCGAGATGGCTGTGCATGTTCCGATGGTAGGGCATATTGGCAAAGGAGCAGGCACGGGAAAGACAGGCAGGGTCCTGATAGATTTGGTGGAGCATCGGCGGGCATATTGAATTTGCAGTGTAGCAGCCTTCTGTTTGCTTGTTTCAGGGGTGAACAATCTTATCCGCAAAGGGCCGGTGTGTATGCAGGTTTTCGCTGCAACTCCCTAATTAGATTTCTAATTAGAGGGACTGATAGCTGAAGAGTCCTCATACCTGGTTTTGAAGAGCTGACCTAAAGGTTACCCCAAAAACCTGTTTTTTTTTTGTTTGAATGGGGCAGTGAGTCATGGGGTAAACTACTGTTCTTTAGGGGTTTTCAAGGTGGAATTACGGGTCGATAATTTTAAGGATCAGGTTGTAAACCTCCCTGGTGTTGCTTTAATATGTTTTATCTGAGGTTGTATCGTGTATTATCAAGCCAGCCGGGCTTAGTGGCCTCGGGAGCGGGGTTTAGTGGGAGCAGCTGGCTAGTTTTATTTTCTTTTTTGTTTGTGTCTTTTTCTTTGTTGTATGTATATTTTGGGTTCATTATTAGGCAGGCTGGGCCTTTTGGCACCTGTAGTCTGGGTGCTGGATTGCCCATAGGGTCTTTTTTATTGCTGTGATTTGCTGTGTCATTCACTAGTGTGATTTGTGCTGGATGTGTTTTTAAGGTTGTGCTGTGGCGTGTACCTGAGCAAACTTTGGGCAACCTGTTCTCTTGTTGGCTTTATTGACAAAGGGTGGATTAGTCTAATTACGGCCTGCTACAAATAGCTGCATATAACGTATAAAAAAAATCACCTTATGGGTGCTCCGTAGGGTAGCAAGATCTTGAGTTTTTTTTACAGTACTCGGGTACGTTTTAAAATTTTCGACCAATCAGCAAACATTATTCTGACAGCATAGCTGGGAAACCAATGAAAAGTGAGTGCAACGTTCTAGAACTTGACTTCGGGTTGACGCTCCCTATAAAAGAGCTGGGTACTGCTTCAAGGCGTTCAGTTGGCGCTACCTCCTGATAGAGTAGCACTGTACGGCTCTTGTTCCGTAAAACAACATCAAAAGGATGAAAAAAAAAACAATATTTAAAGAAGACGAAAAAAATCAATTTTAAAGAAGACGAAAAAAACATCGTCTAAAAAAATAAGCCAAAAAAATAATATCCGAAGAAGGAAAAACATGCAAAGTAAAAAAAAAACAAACAAAAATAAAAAACAATATCCAAAGAAGAAGGAAAAAAACATCCAAAGGGAGAAAAGAAGAACTGAAGGGCCAACGAGGTAGGAGGAAATACAAATTTCGTTTCAGCACCGTTGGAGTGCCAAGCCGTGAAAAGCATTTGGCCAGAAGACAAGGTAAGTGTTGTATCTGTTATTTTAAAACAGCGCTTTTCAAAATGCTGCTTTATAATCGTTTGAGATCGTTAGCCAGTGTGACAGCTGAAGGCTTTTTGAGTTTACCAACATAAAGTTTTATTTCTGTATTAGGACATTGTCAGGAACAATGATGTGTTCATCGCTATGATGTGGTCAAAAAGCGATGCATTGAATCTTAGAAACATTTGTGATTTTTCAAACGATGCTTTTCCTTTTATTTAATCAGTAAAAATTTCCATCGGTTTTATATAGTGCCCCTTGAAATATGTCTTTAGCTCATTTTCCGGGCATTTTACTAGAATGCATCCTGAAAATACACAAGCTCTGCTGCATTTCCGTGCCTCGATGTTTAGTGCCGAGTATAATTGTTGCAGTTGCCTTTTATATATTCCATGAGACCTGTTGGTACCAAGAGAAGTGTGAGACTGTCAGGGTGAATTTATCATACAATCGCACGCATAAATACCTGAGGGTTGCCAGTCCTTTTGCGTTGTTACAGGAGGACTAGAGCTGACGAGTGTGTTTCTACACACTATCAAGGGCATTGTAGTACAGTTTTTCTCAGGTGGGAGAATGCTGCCGATCTCCTATTTGACAATACAGCCCTTGATATATTAGAATATTACAGAACTAGAAGCCTTTTGCAAGGAAGAATGTGAGAAAATCCCAAGTACAAGAACTGAAAGCCTTTCAGCTGGCTATAAGAAGCGCTTGTAAGCTGTGATATCTGGCAGAGGAGGTGTTACTAAGTACTGATTACGTAGGGTGCCCAAACTTTTGCAGAGTGCCATAATAATGTTTTTATTTTGTAATTTTGTTCAATTTATGGCATAAAAAGTAACTATTCATCAATGTTTGCTGAAAATATTGTGTATTTTTCCCCCAGTTCCTAAAGAGACTGTATTAACTGATATTGTTGCTTTTGTAATTGAAAAGATGTTATTTGTCAAGGGGTGCCAAACCTTTGCATAAGACTGTACACAGTGTGTGTATGTGTTTATGTGAGTGTGTGTCTGTGTGTGTGTGTATATATATATATGTGTGTGTGTGTATATATTTCTGTATATGCATGTGTATATATATATTTATATATAGTTCACACACATTCAAACTTATTTGAATACACATTCAAAATTATTTTTATTATTATTATTTTCGTTTTTTTTTTTTTTTTGTGTTTTAAAATTTTTTATTTTTGCAATGGAAATAAAAATAAAGCAGTCCTCCGTAGAGGAGGGGTGGTGGAGGGAATATATATATATATATACATATATATAAAATAATTGTCACACAACTGGGGTGACATGCCTTTCCTGCTCACCCAATTTTAGTGCACTTTAGTTATGCATAATGACCTTCTAGTCTCGATACACCCATATATATATATGTATATATATATATAGTTTTTTTGTTTTTTTTTTTGCAATAGACAATAAAAATAACGCAGTTCTCCATAAAGGAGGGATGGTGGATGGAATATATATATACTATATATAAAAATAATTGTCACACAACCTGGGTGACATGCCTTGCCTGCTCACCCAGTTTTAGTGCACCTTAGTTATTCATAATGACCATCTAGTCTCGATACACCCATAAATATATATGTATATATATATAGTTTTTTTTTTTTTTTTTTTTGCAATAGACAATAAAAATAACGCAGTTCTCCATAAAGGAGGGATGGTGGATGGAATATATATATACATATATATAAAATAATTGTCACACAACTTGGGTGACATGCCTTGCCTGCTCACCCAATTTTAGTGCAACTTAGTTATCCATAATGACCAACTAGTCTCGATACACCCATATATATATATATATGTACATATATATATAGTTTTTTTATTAGCAATAGAAAAGAAAAATAACGCAGTTCTCCGTAAAGGAGGGATGGTGGATGGAATATATATATATATATATATACATTTATATAAATAATTGTCACACAACCTGGGTGACATGCCTTGCCTGCTCACCCAATTTTAGTGCACCTTAGTTATCCATACTGACCATCTAGTCTCGACACACCCATATATATATATATATATATATATATATATATATGTATATATATAGATATTTTTTCTTTTTCTTGTGTTTTTTTTTCGCAATGGATATTAAAAATAAAGCAGTCCTCCGTAAAGGAGGGGTGGTGGAGGGAATATATATATACATATATATATAAAATAATTGTCACACAACCTGGGTGACATGCCTTGCCTGCTCACCCAATTTTAGTGCAACTTAGTTATCCATAATGACCAACTAGTCTCGATACACCCATATATATATATATATATGTACATATATATAGTTTTTTTTATTAGCAATAGAAAAGAAAAATAACGCAGTTCTCCGTAAAGGAGGGATGGTGGATGGAATATATTATATATATATATATATATATATATATATATATATATATATATACATTTATATAAAATAATTGTCACACAACCTGGGTGACATGCCTTGCCTGCTCACCCAATTTTAGTGCACTTTAGTTATCCATACTGACCATCTAGTCTCGACACACCCATATATATATATATATATATATATATATATATATATGTATATATATATAGATATTTTTTTCTTTTTCTTGTGTTTTTTTTTCGCAATGGATATTAAAAATAAAGCAGTCCTCCGTAAAGGAGGGTGGTGGAGGGAATATATATATACATATATATATAAAATAATTGTCACACAACCTGGGTGACATGCCTTGCCTGCTCACCCAATTTTAGTGCAACTTAGTTATCCATAATGACCAACTAGTCTCGATACACCCATATATATATATATATGTACATATATATAGTTTTTTTATTAGCAATAGAAAAGAAAAATAACGCAGTTCTCCGTAAAGGAGGGATGGTGGATGGAATATATATATATATATATATATATATATATATATATATATATATATATTATATATATACATTTATATAAAATAATTGTCACACAACCTGGGTGACATGCCTTGCCTGCTCACCCAATTTTAGTGCACTTTAGTTATCCATACTGACCATCTAGTCTCGACACACCCATATATATATATATATATATATATATATATATGTATATATATATAGATATTTTTTCTTTTTCTTGTGTTTTTTTTTCGCAATGGATATTAAAAATAAAGCAGTCCTCCGTAAAGGAGGGATGGTGGATGGAATATATATATAAAATAATTGTCACACAACCGGGGTGACATGCCTTGCCTGCTCACCCAATTTTAGTGCACCTTAGTTATTCATAATGACCATCTAGTCTCGATACACCCATAAATATATATGTATATATATATAGTTTTTTTATTAGCAATAGAAAAGAAAAATAACGCAGTTCTCCGTAAAGGAGGGATGGTGGATGGAATATATATATATATATATACATTTATATAAAATAATTGTCACACAACCTGGGTGACATGCCTTGCCTGCTCACCCAATTTTAGTGCACTTTAGTTATCCATAATGACCATCTAGTCTCGATACACCCATGAATATATATGTATATATATATATATATATATATATATATATATAGTTTTTCTGTTTTTTTTTTGCAATAGACAATAAAAATAACGCAGTTCTCCGTAAAGGAGGGATGGTGGATGGAATATGTATATGCATATATATAAAATAATTGTCACACAACCTGGGTGACATGCCTTGCCTGCTCACCCAATTTTAGTGCACCTCAGTTATCCATACTGACCATCTAGTCTCGACACACCCATATATATATATATATATATATATATATGTATATATATAGATATTTTTTCTTTTTCTTGTGTTTTTTTTTCGCAATGGATATTAAAAATAAAGCAGTCCTCCGTAAAGGAGGGGTGGTGGAGGGAATATATATATACATTTATATAAAATAATTGTCACACAACTGGGGAGACATGCCTTGCCTGCTCACCCAATTTTAGTGCACCTTAGTTATCCATAATGACCAACTAGTCTCGATACACCCATAAATATATATGTATATATATAGTTTTTTTTTTTTTCGCAATGGACAATAAAAATAACGCAGTTCTCCGTAAAGGAGGGATGGTGGATGGAATATATATATAAAATAATTGTCACACAACCGGGGTGACATGCCTTGCCTGCTCACCCAATTTTAGTGCACCTTAGTTATTCATAATGACCAGCTAGTCTCGATACACCCATAAATATATATGTATATATATGTATTGTTTTTTTTTTTTTTTTTTTTTTTGCAATAGACAATAAAAATAGCGCAGTTCTCCATAAAGGAGGGATGGTGGATGGAATATATATATACATATATATAAAATAATTGTCACACAACCTGGGTGACATGCCTTGCCTGCTCACCCAATTTTAGTGCAACTTAGTTATCCATAATGACCAACTAGTCTCGATACACCCATATATATATATATATATATGTACATATATATAGTTTTTTTATTAGCAATAGAAAAGAAAAATAACACAGTTCTCCGTAAAGGAGGGATGGTGGATGGAATATATATATATATATATATATATATATATATATATATATATATACATTTATATAAAATAATTGTCACACAACCTGGGTGACATGCCTTGCCTGCTCACCCAATTTTAGTGCACTTTAGTTATCCATACTGACCATCTAGTCTCGACACACCCATATATATATATATATATATATATGTATATATATAGATATTTTTTCTTTTTCTTGTGTTTTTTTTTCGCAATGGATATTAAAAATAAAGCAGTCCTCCGTAAAGGAGGGATGGTGGATGGAATATAATATATAAAATAATTGTCACACAACCGGGGTGACATGCCTTGCCTGCTCAACCAATTTTAGTGCACCTTAGTTATTCATAATGACCATCTAGTCTCGATACACCCATAAATATATATGTATATATATATAGTTTTTTTATTAGCAATAAAAAAGAAAAATAACGCAGTTCTCCGTAAAGGAGGGATGGTGGATGGAATATATATATATATATATATATATATAATATATATATATATATATATATATACATTTATATAAAATAATTGTCACACAACCTGGGTGACATGCCTTGCCTGCTCACCCAATTTTAGTGCACTTTAGTTATCCAGAATGACCATCTAGTCTCGATACACCCATGAATATATATGTATATATATATATATATATATATATATATATATATATATATATAGTTTTTCTGTTTTTTTTTTGCAATAGACAATAAAAATAACGCAGTTCTCCATAAAGGAGGGATGGTGGATGGAATATGTATATGCATATATATAAAATAATTGTCACACACCTGGGTGACATGCCTTGCCTGCTCACCCAATTTTAGTGCACCTTAGTTATCCATACTGACCATCTAGTCTCGATACACCCATATATATATATATATATAAATATATTATATATATATATATATATATATGTACATATATATAGTTTTTTTATTAGCAATAGAAAAGAAAAATAACGCAGTTCTCCGTAAAGGAGGGATGGTGGATGGGAATATATATATAAAATAATTGTCACACAACCGGGGTGACATGCCTTGCCTGCTCAACCAATTTTAGTGCACCTTAGTTATCCATACTGACCATCTAGTCTCGATACACCCATAAATATATATACTGAACAAAAATATAAACGCAACACTCTTGTTTCTGCTCCCATTTTTCATGAGATGGACTTAAAGACCTACAATTCATTCCAGATACACAATATTACCATTTCTCTCAAACATTTCTCACAAATCAGTCTAAATGTGTGATAGTGAGCACTTCTGCTTTGCTGAGATAATCCATCCCACCTCACAGGTGTGCCACATCAAGATGCTGATCTGACATCATGGGTAGTGCACAGGTGTACCTTATACTGCCCACAATAAAGGCCACCCTGGAATGTGCAGTTTTTT
>NW_026043413.1:0-10000 GCF_023856365.1 Brienomyrus brachyistius
CTAACAAACAATAAACACGAAATAACGGAGTGGACACAAACAATGTAATCATGAAAATGCAATGACCAGATTTAAAATGAGTAACCTTAAAAGGGAAAATACTGTTCTGCAAAGCAAGCAATTTGTGGAAATACTGTCCTAAAGTAATATAGCAGGTGAATAGGAGTTTAGGTTGTTATAAATGAAAGGAAGTTTGTTTACTTGGTTGCAGAGTGGGGGGGGGGGGGTCTTGGCAGTTGGTTGCGGAGGCTGATGAGCTGATGGGTGATGGCACTCAGGGAGGCGCGGTGTTTGCAGCGGTTGTTGGAGTGGAGCCCCTCTGATTCCCTCTCCTGGTGAAGCTTGGGCTTGGTTGCAGTTCTCTGTCCAGCTGGGTCTTCACTGATAGGCTTCAGGAGGGCTTCTTGTGGGCTTCTCTTCTCTTGGGCTGATGTTCTCTGCCTCTCTTCGTGCTGATGGTCTTTTGTTTTCTCCTCCCTTCTGTTTCTCCTCTCCTGGCTTTGTTCTGAGGTGCCAGGTTTTATAGTGTAAAGTTCGTGAATAGGAGTGACCAGGAATTCGACTCCTGGACCAATGGCTGACCATCCATTTGGCGGGCTTTCGGAAGGGGGTCTGTATCAGTCCTTTTGAGATTTATGACCAGAGTGATTTCCCTTGTATTGATGATTTTCGTTAGGCTGGTGTAACTTTTGATATATTCACTTTCGTGGTAACCACTGACCAGATTTGGAAACTGGAGTGATTTTCCATCGGTTTGATACCAAACATGCCATAGCAGCCTAGCGGTTCACACCTCATACCATCTGTAATGATTAATTAATGATTACTTATATTATGTCGTTATGTTATATTACTCACACCTTATTTTATGCCTCACAATCTATATAATTGTAAATATACTGTGTAGCTGCTGGCGCGTTCCAAACTAAATCTCATTGTACTTACAATGTCAATAAAAACATCCATCCATCCATCTAGGCAGGCCAGTGTCGCCTCCATCCTTCCTGAAGTCAGTGATTCCTTTGTCTTTGTGCTGTTTAGTGCCAAATTGTTTGCTGAACTCCAACCTATCAGTTTCTGGACCTCATCTCTGTAAGCTGACTCATAAGAACCAAAGAGATTTACAAATGAGAGGAGGCCATTCGGCCCATCAAGCTCCTTTGAGGAGAACTTAGCTAATAGCTCAAAAATCTTATCTAGCTCTGATTTAAAAGAACCCAGGGTTTTAGCTTGTGTTACAATAACAGGAAGACTATTCCATACTCTAACTACACGCTGTGTACAGAAATGCTTCATCAAATTCGTTTTAAAATGTTCTCCAGCTAATTTCCACTTATGGCCACGAGTTCTGGTATTTAAACTAACATTGAAATAGCCATTTGGCTGAACAGCATCCAGACCTGTTAGAATCTTAAACACCTGGATTATGTCCCCCCTTAGTCTCCTTTGCTCGAGGCTAAACAGATTCAGCTCAGCTAACCTCTCCTCATTAGACATTCCTCTAAGACCAGGAATCATTCTCGTTGCCCTACGTTGCACCTTTTCCAAGGCAGCAATGTCCTTCTTAAGGTATGGTAACCAAACCCGCACACAATATTCTAGGTGGGGTCTTACCAAGGAATTATATTATCGTAGCATCACTTGCCTTGTCTTAAACTCCACACACCTAGAGATGCAATGTGCCTTCTCGCGTGGTGTTCCTGCAGAGGGAGTCTGTGAGTGCTGGAGATTGGGGGAGGGGGCAGTGTGGCTATGTCTGCTCTGTGTTCCTCCAGACGAGCAAAGAAGCTGTTTAGCTCCTTTGCTAAAAGGGCGTTGCTGTTAACAGTGACGGTGTTGTTGCCTTTGAAGTTTGTAATGTGTTGTATTCCCTGCCACACCCACTGTGGGTTGTTGTATGTGAAGTAGACCTCTATTTTCTGTTTCTCTGCCTGCCTGGCAACCTTGATGCCCCTATTCAGGTTAGCTCTGGCTGCACTCTGTGTTCTTGACTGCGCTGTCTTGTCCTGTAGTATTGTATTGTTGCTCTTGTGTTTATCTTGCACTTTCTCCCTCTGTTTGTGCTCCTTTCACTCTGTATAGTTCTATCTTGCCCGCACTTGTGTCATCTTGTGTTGTTTCTGTTTTTCTTCTTTGTGTTGCACCGTGGTCCAGGAGGAACAATGTTTCCTTTCACTGTGTACTGTGTATATTGCTGAAATAACAATAAACCCACTTGACCACCTGCCTCAATTCATCCTGAAGAGTTTTCCAATGTTGTTCAAAGGTCTGTTTGTTTCGAGTGAAGGACACGCCCCTGGACGTGCTGGATAAGGGGACCACAGATCAGTGTCCTCAGTCCTGCTTCTCCCTTCAAAGCTGAGAGGAAGATGACCCGCCTGCTGCTTCTGGTTTTGGCTTATGGAGCTCTGCTTATCTCCACAGAGGCCCAGCAAGATTACCACAGTCTCCCTGCACTCACAAGACGGCCATTAAACTCGCAGTCGAAAATGCTCATCAAGGAACCCGTCAGCACATGAATTTCTATAACATCCAGGGCCGTCCGAAGGTAACTGCTGAGAAAGTGTTTACAAAAGTGTGAAACTTTCATCATCTGCAAGCTGAACTAATGAGTATCACATTGATTTTGATGTTTTAATTTCAATGCATATGATGCTTAATGTCTCTTCACAATGAAAGTGATGGTTGTATATCTCAGCCCTGGTCAATTTTACCTTCTCACAGTTTCTCTCTGAATCTGCTGCAGTCAAGTCTGTGACAGTTTGCCATTTTTTGGGTGATTATTGTTTGTTATATTGCCTTTAAAACAGTTGTAGGCAATTTTGTATATAACGTGTTTATGTGATTTAGATCAGCAGTGAATACATTGACATTGAGATTCTCTTGAGAGCAACAAAATGTCCAAAGTCAACTGCAACAGACCATCGGGCTGACTGTATTTTCATGGACAAGAGGGTAAGTAAAGAGTCACTGTGACTGTGAGCATTGGACATATCAGTTAGCAAATTAATTTAGGTTCATGTTAACTTTTTTGATGCCCTGCGGGGGAAAGTTAGCCAACAATAAAGTAACAAATACATAGGTGGCCTCAAAGAGCCAGTTCCTTCACCTTATTCTCAAATTTTAGTAGGTTTACAGGCTTAAAGGCTGGATTACCAGGCAGAAGCAAATGCTAATCATCTGAGGGGTGACCTGTAGATTATGCTTCGAGCTATGAACCCTAGCTGGCCTTATTTAAAGACCTGTGGGCTGTACTACAAAGCGGGTTTTACATACCCAGAGTTAACTCAATCGAGCCAGGTTAACTAAAACTCATTGTTGAAATCAGCCTTAAATGGCAGTGTGGTGTTTTGTGGTGAAAGGGCAGGACTTAACTCTTGTTTTAATTAGAAAGCCAGTAATTAAACCTGGTCAGAGCAGGGTAGATGTGCAGTGTGAATTACCCTTTAAATTTACCTCTTTAAATAGTGAACTACAGGACCACTTAGCTTGATCGGAGGACAGTATTTTAATACAGAGCAGTGTTCAGTTAAACGGGATTTGTTGTTCATACTTTTAGATGAACTTGCTTTGTATAATATAGCCTTATGGTGACCCTGCTTTGGAAGCTCTTTCCTCTAAAATTGTTCTGTGTCATTAAACCCTGCACTCCAGCAGCTCTGCCTTAAATCATTAGATATATCTTTACTACACCTTCTCTCACTGTATTTATTGCCCACCACTCTTTAAATACTGTTTTTGTGTGTCTGTGTGTTTTTGCAGCCATTCATTAACTGTAGAGTTTGCAGCAGACGGTCTGGTAATGATCTTACACATCCATCAAATGACTGTGTACCAAACAAGAAAGTGGATGAAGTAAGTGTAGAGAGTCTTAGCATTATGGAAATGTAACAGGTGTGTGAATTGTGTCTAAACATGTGGTTAAACTTTGATTGTGTTTGTACATGCAAAAATTTGATCAGAGTACTGTTTATTAATGACAATGTTACTTTTAATCTGAACAACAGTGGCAGCACCAAGGAAAAGCTTGGGGGGGGGGGCTCTAGCTCCTCCTCCAATGACCATAGTACCCCCACAGCACCCCCAAAATATTGGTTTCATTTTTTCTTTAACTATCTGTAAAATCTGTATATTGTGTAAGACATTTTTGCGGTTTTTACAGCATACTTGTAGTGTATTTTTTCTTCAAAGTACACATAGAGGCTCTGTGAGCTAGACGTTAGAATTTCATATTTTATCCTATTTTATCCATGCTGTAGCTTATCGTGCTGTGTGCTTCTATACACCATCTACATAAGCTGAAAAGCTAAAGCACCCGGTCTAAATAATCTCACTCCCCTATAGCACCTGTAGCATTAAGTCACTGGCGCTGCCACTGCTGAATAAACGACTCCAATCTGACTAAACCGCTTAACTTTTCCTCCCCATGTTACATTTCAGGACAAACGACGTAATATGTGTCCTTCTGATAAACCTCTTCTCAGACCTAAAACTGCCTTGGCTTCCAAGGACACTAAAGAAGCTGAAGGAGACCGTCTGACTGTTTCTGATGGCTGATGGTCCTGCAATGTGGACCAGAGGAGGAAACTGGGAGGGAAAATGCTTTGCTTTATATCATGCCCACCCAAAGCCCCCAGTGAGTAAGCCATAGGCGCCGATAGGATGGAAAAACTCCCAAGAAGGAAGAAACCTTGGGAGGGACCAAACTCAAAGGGGGAGCCCATCCTCCTGGGGCCGGCAAAGTGTAGGTGCAGGATCACAAAAAAACTTGACGAGAGAAACGAGAGAATTCGACTGTCCCTCACAAAAACTGTAAAGTTTTAGTGGCTAAATTGCTTTTTCTATGCCTTTTCAAACAGGAGGAGATTTGTTTGGCTATACGTAGAAATTTTCTATACAATTTAGACAGCACAGAATCATTAACCTACTTTAATGCATTTATTAATACAACCACATATTTCACACATTTTGACATCAGTCATGCAGTGAAGATACAGTCTCTTTATTTCTTGACGCCAACCCTCCCCATTAATCCGGGCTTGGGACCGACACCTAGTTGAGCTGGCTTTCTCCCTTAAGTGGCTGGGTTAGGCTAAACTATGCACATATTTATGAAGACTACTATAAATTTATAAAGACCTCCCTAAATATGTAGTCTAACAAAACGCAGTTTAAAGAAGGTAGCCTACCTGGTAAACAAAGAAATTAAAAGGCCCACAGCATATAATCGGGCTATATCCAAGCAGTTTTTAAGAACGTAACCTACATGGCGAAATTGAATTACTTTCTGGACCAACAAACGCAACCAGACATGAACATTATGCACCTTCCTAGTCTTGATGTATGTCGTCATACAGATGAGGACGTTAAGGCAGCCTTTAGGTCCGACCCATCATGCACTGCAGTTTTTTGCAAATTCCTCAGATGGAAAACCATTAAATACCTCTTCTATTACCTTATATTACCTTATATTCATGTAATAAATATACAAATATCAATTAGTTGGAAATCAGCCAGACAGACGTAATTACTACAAATGGTTTCCACTGTATTTGTGACTCTGAGTGCCGCAGGCTTGGATGCAGTGCCGCACCATTTTGGGCATGCACTGGCATGCACTGGCCAATCATGTAGCACTTCTCTCATAAATATTAATGAGACATCACCTACCACCCTGCAAAAAAGAAATTTGCCGCTCGTCCCCCTGCACATGAACCAACATGGCTGTCTCAACCAGCGGAGCTCCGGAGCCTCTGGAGAAACACGCGGCAAAAAAGGCTCGCATACGGTCTTCCAGAGTTTGGGAATACTTCAGTCATGACACCTTTTCTGCGCCTCTACTGTAGCTGGCGTTAATGACGCTGTTTCAGCCATTTTATATTTTCTGTTTACTTATTCTGTCATGTAAGACTGAGACAAATTATCGTTTACGACTATTCTTACACACTGTAGCCTGACTTGCTGACTTAAGTAAGCTTAACTATAAGCTACCTTTGCTAGTGTTTGTGAATAACATGTTTCTCTAGTTATGAAATTATTCCATGTTTTAGCATCTGTTTCAACATTAAAGTCAAATTGGTATATTGAAATATGTAAAAACTATTGAACTATTAGCTTAAGTCTAACATAGAAAATCCTACTGAATCTCTTAAGATTTTCCTTTTTTGTTAATGCACTAATGTTTAAGAAGTGTCTTAAATTGAATTTCAGATTTGTGTGTGGGTGGGAGTGGGTGAATTGTATTAAATTCATACATTCATTCTTTTGGCTCAGACATTACTGACCTAAAACAAATTGAGGCATTGGGTAAGTGCTTAAATTAGCTACTAAATGGCAAAAAATATTCTAAATATCACATTTTCCATTCTTCGGTATAATTTTAATGAATCACCTATGCTGCCAAACATTAACGCATAGATTGTCACAACACTCTATGTTTTAGTTCTTCTTTATGTGTATAGGACGGTGTGATGGTTCTGGTGGTGGGTGTGGCCGACGCTGCTCGCGATGTTTGGCTATGCTGCAGTCCCAGGGACCAAGTTGGAACACATTTCCACCTTCAAGCTTAGGTGGAAAAACGGCACCGAGACCCAGCAGCAGGACAACTTCTTGTCCAGACAACCAGCCCTGCTTCATCATTGAAGTAAGCCCTGTGAACAGGAGCGAGATGTACTTCTGCAGTGGATGTTATAGCGGAAAGAACATCCCCATCCTCACGTCTGCCGGAGTGCCCCCTCAAGTGGGTGTGTGACTTAACTCGATGGATGAATTGGACAGAATGTACTGTTACTAGAGGTCGACCGATATGGGTTTTTCAAGTCAAGGGTCAGGCGATGGCCGATATATGCTGCTGATTTTTTTTGGCCGATAATTGGACGTTTTCCCCTCTATTTGCATGGTAAAATATCACACTAATAATAACAAACGATACACAAAATTTCTCAATTTAGCATTTATTGAATACTCAACTTGGAAACAATAACACATTTATAAACAATAAAAATAGCAGCATCAGAATCTCTGTTAGTGCACAATATAGCAGCAAACTCCTCATGTTTGACGGAAGGAAATTTGTAAACAATACAAAAAGGAATAAGCATGTTATCTTTAGTTGTAATCCCACTTCCAGTCCCTGAGTCTTACTCACCACACTCATACTTCACAGCAAACAGACAGCAGTTAATTAACCAGAAGAGAAAAATGCAAAAACACAACAGAACTTGTAAATAATAACAAACTAATAGACAATAAAAATAGCAGCATCAGAATCTCTATTAGTGCCAAATATAGCAGCAAACTCCTCATGTCTGACGGAAGGAAAATTTGTAAATACACAAAGGAATGAGCACATCTTCAGTTTTAATCCCATTTCCAGTCCCTGAGTCTTCCTCATCCCACAAGCAGGCAAGGCATGTCACCCCGGTTGTGTGACACTTATTTTATATAATAAAATAAGTGCCCCCTGCGGCCCCAGAGCCCGAGCAGCCGTCTCCGCTGCCTGCAGCTACCGCGCCCACGTCCGAGGCGCTTTCCCTGCCTGCAGCTCCCGGGCAGGCGCCCCCTCTGCAGCCTGCAGCTCCAGTCCCTGGCCCCACTCCAGTCCCTTCTCCCCCTGTGACTCTGGTACCCTCACCCCGACGAGCCCGACCCCGGCCGCAGGTCCTTATGTCTGTGTCCCATAAGGGGAGAGGACACAGACGCACGGCTGGGGTCCCACCCGCCCAGCCCCCTGGCTCGCCCTCCCTCGCCGGCGCTAGGGCTTGGTCGGCACCTGCGGGTCCTGGCCCTCCGGGTCGGCTGTCGTCTGCGGGTCCCCCTCCGCGGCCTCGTCGCCCTGCCTCGGTCCCCTCCTCCGGCGTCTTATCGGTTGCCTGCGGGCCCCCCGACGGCGGCTCCTCATTCGCCTGCTGGTCCTCCCGCTCTGGCGTGTCGGAGGACGTCGCCGTCTGCTGCGGCTCCCCCTCTCTCCTTGCCCTCGCCAGGGTCCCTTCCAGCTCCTTCGTCCCCTTCCCTGGTCTCCCCTCCGACTCCCTCCTTCGTCCCTGCGTCTGTCCCTCACCCCGTCTCCTCGGCCCCTCCGGCTCCGGCCTCCCGGCCGCCTGCAGCCCTTCCGGCTGCCTCCCGTCGCCCGCTGGGTCTCCCTCGGGCTCCTCTTGGTTCCCCCTCCTTCTCTCCCTGGCCTCCCGTCTTTGTCCCTCCTGCCTCTGCTCCCCCTCGCTTTGTTCCTCCTGTCTCTGTCCCTCCTCTCTTTGTCCCTCGTCCCTCTGGCTTCTGCTCCTCTTTCCCCGATGTTCCCTTCGTTCACTCCCGGTCCTTTTGTCCTGCCTGTTCCCTCCGTGTCCCCCTTTCTGATCTGTTTCTCTGCCTTTCCTGTCTTATGTCAAGTCTTGTCCTGGCTCCTTCCCCTGTGCCAGTTCTGTCTGTCCGTTCTGTTCCCTGTCCCTCATTAATGAGGTTTTATATAGATATACATATATGCCCGGCTTGTCCGCTCCTCGTGTGTGCCACGCCCCCTGATTACCCACGTGTGCTTCCCTGATCGTCTCCTGCTTTGCCCGATTACTTTGATTAGTCATGACCTATTTTAAGTCCTGGTCTTACCTGTTTGCCCTGTCCGTCATTGTAGTTTGTCAATGCCTGCGTTCCGTCCTGCTCTACCCGCTCCGTTTCCCCGATTAAAGACCCGTTTTCACAAACACAAAAAAAACTATATGTATACATATACATACACTGAACAAAAATATAAACGCAACACTTTTGTTTTTGCTCCCATTTTTCATGAGATGGACTTAAAGATCTACAATTCATTCCAGATACACAATATTACCATTTCTCTCAAACATTTCTCACAAATCAGTCTAAATGTGTGATAGTGAGCACTTCTGCTTTGCTGAGATAATCCATCCCACCTCACAGGTGTGCCACATCAAGATGCTGATCTGACATCATGGGTAGTGCACAGGTGTACCTTATACTGCCCACAATAAAAGGCCACCCTGGAATGTGCAGTTTTGTCTCACAGCAAAATGCCACAGATGCCACAAGCATTGAGGGAGCGTGCAATTGGCATGCTGACAGCAGGAATGTCAACCAGATCTGTTGCTCGTGCATTGAATGTTCATTTCTCAACCATAAGCCGTCTCCAAAGGCGTTTCAGAGAATATGGCAGTACATCCAACCGGCCTCACAACCGCAGACCACGTGTAACCACACCAGCCCAGGACCTCCACATCCAGCAGGTTCACCTCCAAGATCGTCTGAGACCAGCCACTCAGACAGATGATGCACGGCCCCATGTTGCAAGGATCTGTACACAGTTCTTGGAAGCTGAAAATGTCCCAGTTCTTGCATGGCCAGCATACTCACCGGACATGTCACCCGTTGAGCATGTTTGGGATGTGCTTGACCGGCGTATACGACAGCGTGTACCAGTTCCCACTAATATCCAACAACTTCGCACAGCCATTGAAGAGGAGTGGACCAACATTCCACAGGCCACAATTGACAATCTGATAAACTCTATGCGAAGAAGATGTGTTGCATTGTATGAGGCAAATGGTGGTCACACCAGATACTGACCGGTTCTGAGTCCCCAGACCCCCAATAAAGCAAAAAACTGCACATTCCAGGGTGGCCTTTTATTGTGGGCAGTATAAGGTACACCTGTGCACTACCCATGATGTCAGATCAGCATCTTGATGTGGCACACCTGTGAGGTGGGATGGATTATCTCAGCAAAGCAGAAGTGCTCACTATCACACATTTAGACTGATTTGTGAGAAATGTTTGAGAGAAATGGTAATATTGTGTATCTGGAATGAATTGTAGGTCTTTAAGTCCATCTCATGAAAAATGGGAGCAGAAACAAGAGTGTTGCGTTTATATTTTTGTTCAGTATATATATTTATGGGTGTATCGAGACTAGATGGTCAGTATGGATAACTAAGGTGCACTAAAACTGGGTGAGCAGGCAAGGCATGTCACCCAGGTTGTGTGACAA
>NW_026043413.1:15000-41105 GCF_023856365.1 Brienomyrus brachyistius
CAACGGTGCTGAAACGAAATTTGTATTTCCTCCTACCTCGTTGGCCCTTCAGTTCTTCTTTTCTCCCTTTGGATGTTTTTTTCCTTCTTCTTTGGATATTGTTTTTTATTTTTGTTTGTTTTTTTTTACTTTGCATGTTTTTCCTTCTTCGGATATTATTTTTTTGGCTTATTTTTTTAGACGATGTTTTTTTCGTCTTCTTTAAAAATTGATTTTTTTCGTCTTCTTTAAATATTGTTTTTTTTTTCATCCTTTTGATGTTGTTTTACGGAACAAGAGCCGTACAGTGCTACTCTATCAGGAGGTAGCGCCAACTGAACGCCTTGAAGCAGTACCCAGCTCTTTTATAGGGAGCGTCAACCCGAAGTCAAGTTCTAGAACGTTGCACTCACTTTTCATTGGTTTCCCAGCTATGCTGTCAGAATAATGTTTGCTGATTGGTCGAAAATTTTAAAACGTACCCGAGTACTGTAAAAAAAACTCAAGATCTTGCTACCCTACGGAGCACCCATAAGGTGATTTTTTTTATACGTTATATGCAGCTATTTGTAGCAGGCCGTAATTAGACTAATCCACCCTTTGTCAATAAAGCCAACAAGAGAACAGGTTGCCCAAAGTTTGCTCAGGTACACGCCACAGCACAACCTTAAAAACACATCCAGCACAAATCACACTAGTGAATGACACAGCAAATCACAGCAATAAAAAAGACCCCTATGGGCAATCCAGCACCCAGACTACAGGTGCCAAAAGGCCCAGCCTGCCTAATAATGAACCCAAAATATACATACAACAAAGAAAAAGACACAAACAAAAAAGAAAATAAAACTAGCCAGCTGCTCCCACTAAACCCCGCTCCCGAGGCCACTAAGCCGGCTGGCTTGATAATACACGATACAACCTCAGATAAAACATATTAAAGCAACACCAGGGAGGTTTACAACCTGATCCTTAAAATTATCGACCCGTAATTCCACCTTGAAAACCCCTAAAGAACAGTAGTTTACCCCATGACTCACTGCCCCATTCAAACAAAAAAAAAACAGGTTTTTGGGGTAACCTTTAGGTCAGCTCTTCAAAACCAGGTATGAGGACTCTTCAGCTAATCAGTCCTCTAATTAGAAATCTAATTAGGGAGTTGCAGCGAAAACCTGCATACACACCGGCCCTTTGCGGATAAGATTGTTCACCCCTGAAACAAGCAAACAGAAAGGCTGCTACACTGCAAATTCAATATGCCCGCCGATGCTCCACCAAATCTATCAGGACCCTGCCTGTCTTTCCCGTGCCTGCTCCTTTGCCAATATGCCCTACCATCGGAACATGCACAGCCATCTCGCCCCGGCTATGCCTCCAGTCCGAACTGCAGTTCCTATACCTGCCTATAATTGCCTGGCTACAATCCATCCCCCAAAATGAAATTGATGACCCAACGATCACAGCTAAGAATTCTATCCCCAAACCACTGGTCTTCCTCCCCAACCGAACGATCATTCACTGACCGTGGTAACTTATAAGGGTTGGTATGATGACCAGTGGTGGACCTCACCGAACGTTTAACTGGTCTCTACACCTCGGGGGGGACATAACCTCCTCCATTATACGAGGCCTACTTGTGGATGCTCTATTGCGACCCCTCCCACCAGCCCTGTCCCCGTAAAATCACAGAGTCCTCATCCGATTCCATTTCTGTTGCCCCTGTGGGCAACCCAGACTCAGGAGACATTACCAGAACATCTTCCCCTGACATAACAACCCCCTGTGGTACTGGACGCAACTCTGTTCGGTGAACTTGACGGACAACCCCGTCCCCCTCCATTGGAGTTGCAGAGTAAACTGCACCCTGATCTTGGGGACACCGAACTACCATATACAAACAGGCATCCCAATGATCCTGTATTTTACCTCGAACATGGTTCCGCAAACACACCAGCTGACCTTCATCAAACCCCTAATCATTAACCAACTCATTGTGTTTCCGATTTCGTGGTGTGGCTTGTTCCTCCAACTAAGCCTTCACATACTCTTGAAGCACCTGCAAACTTTCCTGATGGTTTTGTACCCATTCCTCCAAAGGTCCACCATACTGACTGATCCCGGCAGGAGCCTGAAGATAGTGTATCGGTAATCGAGGCTCACAGCCAGACCTTAAATAAAAAGGCATCATCCAGTCATTTGGTGGGGTGTAGTATTGTAAGCTTCTCTGCTGGAGGAAGTGTGTGAAGCAAATTGTGCAAAAAAAATATTAAAGCAACACCAGGGAGGTTTACATCTAGATCCTTAAAATGATCGACCTGCAATTCCACCTTGAAAATCCAATTACCATATAAAGGATACAAGATGTAAAGATGACAAATGACATGGCACACATTTGTTGTTTAGACTGTTGTGTCAGGTTAATTGAAAGCTGAAGGATCTTAGTGTTTACTAGTCTAAGTAACAGAATGTCTAAACACTGTGCTTGCCTTTATGGGTTTTTAAGCAGAACATATAGGTATAGAAACATATTAACATTACGTTTCACGATTCACTGACTGGAGAATAGGAGAATATACACATCAATATTACTACTTAAGTTAACTAACCCTAATCCCAACCCCTATTGGCACGGAGCCCGCCAGGGTTCAGGTGAGATATAAATCTGTAATCTGTATCAATGGTTTTGCTATCCATACCCACCCTATTAATGTTAGCTTCCCAGGGTTTCTTGTTAGACAAGCTCTGTGTCTCTCTATACCCCCATTTACTGCACGACTGATTGTCCATTTATAAAGAATCAAATAGGGTGAAGATGGTTTTAGTTTACAATTACTCTGGAAGGTGACCAGATTAAAAAAAACTAAATACCATGCCTACGTGTATGTAATCTCCATCACAGTCCCCATTTTCCCCATAATCCTCGTTTTGATAGTGCCAATTTGTGTAATGTGAGTTTTTTTTTTTTTTTAAAAACTGTTATAGAAGAACATACTGGATGCCACATGTGTACAATTACCCCTTTCTAATTAGTGGGGTCCGTTGTGTCAGCTACAGCCTTTACTAACATACACATAAGTATACAGTCTTACAGCACTTTTGTTTTCCTTTTGTATTTAATGGTTTTCTATTTAGGGGGCAGCATGGTGGTGCAGTGGTTAGCACTGTTGCCTCACACCTCTAGGGCCCGGGTTCGAGTCTCCACCTGGGTCACATGTGTGTGGAGTTTGCATGTTCTACCCATGTCATCGTGGGGTTTCCTCCGGGTACTCTGGTTTCCCCCACAGTCCAAAAACATGCTGAGGCTAATTGGAGTTGCTAAATTGCCCATAGGAGTGTATGCGTGAGTGAATAGTGTGTGAGTGTGCCCTGCGATGGGCTGGCCCGCCATCCTGAGTTGTTCCCTGTCTCGTGCCCATTGCTTCCGGGATAGGCTCCAGACCCCCCGCGATCCAGTAGGATAAGCGGTTTGGAAAATGGATGGATGGATGGACAGTTTTCCATTTGAGGAATTAGCAAAAAACTGCAGTGCATGATGGGTAGGATCTAAAGGCTGCCTAACGCCCTTAATTTGTTTGCAATTTCGCCAGGTAGGCTACCTTCTTTAAACTGCGTTTTGCTAGACTACACATTTCGAGATGTTTTATTGTAGTCTTGGTAAATATATATATATAGTTTAGCCTAACCCAGCCACTTAAGGGAGCAAGCCAGCTCAGGTAGGTGCCAGTCCCAAGCCCGGATTAATGGAGAGGGTTGGCGTCAAGAAATAAAGAGAAATAAAGACAACTAATACTCCTAGTTTGCGAGATCTGACTGCAATGGCAGCACTGCTACAAGGGTGTGGATAAATCTATACAAATATCACCTGCATGCACATTACTTCTTTTACAATAACCAACTCCTGATCCATACTGTTAGTCGTGAAAAAAAAAACTATCGTGTACATAGAGGCCCTGTGTAAAAAGATAACTGCCAAGGAAAAGATCAAAAACATTTATTTCAAGGATACAAAGTTTTTATGGTCATGTACAGTGTACAGTGCAATTCTTATTTGATTAACTTGAATGTCTCCACAGACTAGACGATTAAACAAATAAAGCAGCGCAACATTACAATAACTAATAACAAATAAACAAAGCTCACGAGTACTATTACAGTATTTATATCATTTATTTAAACTTAATTTTACCAGGTAAATTAACTACAAAGCAGTTACCACTGCTTTACCTGCTTCTCGGGAGAAATAGCAGATATACGTCATGTATGTGACTAAATTCTTAAGCCAATAAGGGCAAAGTTGTGTCGTAATGGAGGCGGATCCAGTTTGTGCAGCCGGTTAAAGACACTACGGGCATGTAAATGGAGAACGAAATTATAGTTATAATTCGGCGTGTTCGCGAAAACGACTTCATTTATTTTCTTATTGATTTATCGACAGACCATCATACTTTTTAGACGTTATAATAACAACACTCTATTGATCCCCAAAGAGAGAAATTCTCTCCTTGCCTGCCCCCTCTTACTGTCCATGATACACAAGCACATATGTAGAAAAACGTCAGCTTGGAAGCCAAGGCTGGACTTAACCTACTCTATTCTGGTATTCTGTTCTCCCAAGTAAGGCATCCCAAGTTCGAATCCAACTTCCGACAAAAGTTCTTCAATCGCTACAGCACAATTTGAGCCACTGATCGGCTTTAATTGCTTTGTTTTATTTTTGCGTTTCAGGCAAAACTACATAACACTTAAAGACACTACGGGCATGTAAATGGAGAACGAAATTATAGTTATAGCGAATCTCCTACACACAATACCAAGGTTACCGAACTTTGGTCAGCTGGCCGGAGTGAGACGTTCAATTCCCGTAAGATTTCTTTGCGCCAGCCTGAGAGTCTGAAAACACGTCACACCAGATGCATGAGAGATGGAAACCTGGGATATTCAGTCGAATCAGATCAAATATGATGCTAAGTTAGTACTAAGTTAAAATATGTTCCGCACTTGTAACATGCACCCATGATTTGGAACAGCAGCATACCTGTCAAGGTTTGGATTTGAAAATAAAGGAAATTTTCCGGCACCTGCCGTGAGCCATCCGCAACCAGGCTCCAGTATCCCTTACATTTTAAGACAGGAAATATAAAATAATATAAATTATATAAAATATAATATAAATATAAATATAAATATATAAAATATATTTTTGGCCACAACCGGGATTCGAACCCCGGTCTCCCGTGTGAAAGGCGGCGATCTTACCACTACACTATCCAGCAACTATATAATATAATATATATATATATATTATAAAATAAATGAAGTCGTTTTCGCGAACACGCGAACAGGGGCCGGACCGACTGTAGGGGGCGTGGCCAGAGACAGCCTGCTGACCATATATTTTATATATTTATATTTATATTTATATTATATTTTATATAATTTATATTATTTTATATTTCCTGTCTTAAAATGTAAGGGATACTGGAGCCTGGTTGCGGTGGTGGGATGGCTCACGGCGGGTGCCGGAAAATTTCCTTTATTTTCAAATCCAAACCTTGACAGGTATGCTGCTGTTCCAAATCATGGGTGCATGTTACAAGTGCGGAACATATTTTAACTTAGTACTAACTTAGCATCATATTTGATCTGATTCGACTGAATATCCCAGGTTTCCATCTCTCATGCATCTGGTGTGACGGGAACGAGAAAGGAGAAAGCAGAGAACAAGAACAAGATTTGTAAATGGGACCCCCGGCATGAAAAATAGAATAGTTCTCGTCATTAGTGAACATGTGTCTCGTCATTGTGTATCATGGACAGTAAGAGGGGGATCAATAGAGTGTTGTTATTATAACGTCTAAAAAGTCTGTCGATAAATCAATAAGAAAATAAATGTGATTTGAAAATAAAGGAAATTTTCCGGCACCCGCCGTGAGCCATCCCACCACCGCAACCAGGCTCCAGTATCCCTTAACATTTTAAGACAGGAAATATAAAATAATATAAATTATATAAAATATAATATAAATATAAATATAAATATATAAAATATATAAAATATATTTTTGGCCACAACCGGGATTCGAACCCCGGTCTCCCGTGTGAAAGGCGGCGATCTTACCACTACACTATCCAGCAACTATATAATATAAGGGAGATTTACGGGAAAATACTAATACGGGAGGACGGCGGGAAAGAGAAGTAAAATACGGTAGTTTCCCGGCCAAAACGGGAGACTTGACAGCTATGGCTGTCTCTGGCCACGCCCCCTACAGTCGGTCCGGCCCCTGTTCGCGTGTTCGCGAAAACGACTTCATTTATTTTCTTATTGATTTATCGACAGACTTTTTAGACGTTATAATAACAACACTCTATTGATCCCCCTCTTACTGTCCATGATACACAATGACGAGACATGGCCAGAGACAGCCTGCTGACCATCAAAAGAAAACAACTGGATGTGCATGTCAGGTATTGGGTGAATTATGAGAATGGCTCTCGAGTGCAGTCCTGGTTCTGGGATCACAGTACATGAGCCACTCCACCGCTGAAGACTTACTGGAGAAGTTTAAGGTAAGCCATTCAATAACATTTAAACTCATTAACGAACCCATGATTTTTAAATATCCATGGTTTATCTTTACATGTGTTTAAATGGGAGAACCATATTTATTGGTAAGCATATTTTAAAGATTTTATTGCTGCTTCATGGCTTTTGCTGCAAAAAAAATAGTTCATTGAGGAAATAGAATGTTTAAGTGTTGTGTAGCAACATGTACAGCTGTTGTACAGGCAAAAACTCTGGCTCAGTCCAAAGGAGGTGGATATAGGAATGGCTGTCATCAAGGTGGGACTTCTGTGAATTCACTGGTATCTTTACATACAAATGTATCAAACAATTGTGAAGTAAAAAATATGTGAATAACATGGAGTTTGAGCTGGTTTGATATGTACAGCTGAGGTAGTGTTAACCTTGGGCTGAGTGTGCAGAAAGATTCTGGAAATTTGACAAACCATCTTTTTGTCAGAGACAGTCAGGAGCCAAAGGCAGTGGAAGTGACCTTGGTGTCCTTCAGATTAAAAAAAATTGCCAGATTGTGCTCTCAAAAATGTGCAAAAAGGCCTTGGATAAATGCCCTCTGAAGTACTCGATTGTACATGAGATGACGTGCTTGGACCCAAACAAAATGCACACCAGCCAGATAACTGCCAGCAGAAAAGGAGAAATCTCATGCAGAAGTTTGCGCAGGAGAATCGGTTGGCAGGCAGGATATCTGCTGGTAAATCATAGGATAAGAATAGGATAGTTCAGAATATTATTTTTAAATTATGCTTTTCTTTTTTCACATCTAACTGAATCAGGGACGGATTACAAACCGGGTTAGCGGGGCCGCTGCCCAGGGGCCCTTGGGGTGCAGGGGGCCCGTGGGCCCCAAGCCCAAAACAATTTGCAACGCTTATCAGCAATGTATTTTCGTTTGTCTATTTTAGAGGGCCTACATTCTTTGATCCTCTGCCTACAAGGTCCCCTGACCCTATAGGGAGGGTGTTTGGCTGCCAAGGGCCCTTGACTTGTGGTGGTTGTGGTGGTGGTGCAGGTGGTGGTGGTGGGGGGGGGCCTCGCGAACGTTTTACCCAGGGGCCCACACAACCCATAATCCGTCCCTGAACTGAATAGTGTTAACACGTAGATTTTAGCAGTATTTAGAAGACCGACTCTTGGTGTTTGAAAAGAAGCATCAGCCCAGTTATATTTTCTTTGATGAGCCTAGAGATATCTCAAGATTAAATTAAAATGATTGCACATTTATGGTATCATAGGAAAATTGGGTTATAAATCACTTTCCTATTCTACATGTGATTCTGTGTATTGACATTGTTGATCTGCATCTAATCTACTGTAATTAATGTAATTACAGGTGATGCAATATCCCAGCAGTCTGATAATCACCTGCACAATGAGGCAAAAGGCTTGGATTTTATATCCTTCATTCCTTCAGCACCATCCAAAGTTGATGTCTTTTTACATCAAAAAGTTAGTGGGCCTTATCCTGACCTCTGGATGTTCTGCAAGAACTTGCTGCTGCTGTCCTATGGGCAAGCCGAAGTGGAACGAATAGAGGTGGAGACCTGCAACTTATCAGAGGAAACAGTTGTTGCACAGAGGCTTATATGCGACCATGTCAGAGTGTGTGGGGGAGCAACCAAAGCGCCTCTGACCAAAGGTGAAAGATGAGCGAAAAGCAAAAAAGAAAACTTGAGGAACTCAAGAGGAAGAGAGTCTCACTGGAAAGTGTATGTGAGAGTTTACAAAAGGATGCTGAGCACATGGCAGAGGAAGCAGAGAGTGCTGCTGGAACCAAAAGGGCAACATTACTTACCAAGTCCAATACTCTGAGCCGACGAGCGAAGGAGGAGAAAGAGCAGTTGGTGGTCTTAAATGCAGATACTGAAGAATAGGCTACTGAACTGTGACTCCTAACACATCAAGAGTGAATCGGTGGAAACAAAAATATTTAGGTTCTTTGCATTTTTGGAGTATTTTACTTTCTGTGCCTGTTTGTACATTGTTCACAGCCATAATACTTTATAATTACAAGGTAGTTTTATGTTAGAGCTCTTGCTCCAATAAATATGTGCCTTGTAATTAACTAAATTCTAGGCTATTCAGTTTTTTTTGCCCTCGTGATGGTCGTGGGTTGTGAAAAAAGCCTTCTTCTTAGGGGTACCGCTGGGGCCAGCCGGGCGTATGTCGTGGCTTCAGTGAGTACTTATGTTTGTCATGCTGCCTGTGTACTTTATAGCGGCACAACATATTTCTGCAAATTGCATGCGTCAAATTGTCTGTCTCTCTTAAAAAATATGAAGTGTCACCAAAATTTTAAACGGGGAATCAATCTCAATGAAAAATATTCGTCAAGTAACGTTTCTAAAATAATATAGACATACTAATAATTATATATTAATAAATCGGATGAACGATGCATCCCAAATTGTATCCGCTGCGCACTTCTTAATCAGGGCAATCGCATCGTGGAGGTTTCTGCAGACGCCCAAAAAGACTTACTTAAGAAAACTGTTGCATGATAATTTGTACCATTTTCAAGGGTGGGGGGCGTGCAGTAGATGCCCCCTTTATTTTTGTGCTTCTGCCGTTCAAACCGAGCAGCACTGAGTTTGTCATGGCACCTGACGCCAAATCTACTGCTTAGCTGCTACAGACAGAACTATCTTCAAATCACCACTAGGGGGTGTCAATGCTGCAGCTTCGTTCTATGGTTGATCTTTTTCAAAGACAGTTTTTTTTCTCTCTCTCCACATAATCAACTTAACTGATTAGCGTGCTTTCATAGTAATGGTTTTTAATCCGTGTTAATCTTCTGAACAATGACTAGTAAAGGTTCTATGAGGTTGTCCTACTTACTATGGATTTTAAGTTTTTTATCAAGGTGTTAAAACGTACCACAGTTGCCAGTCCTGTGTTTTATGTCTAGCAATTTGTACAGTTTCTTCAGTATAAACACATGCCATGATCTGTGAGAATCTCCTCCAGAACTCTGCATTTCCTCAAGATCTTTTTGTAATATTGCATCATGGCACTGCTCAGAACAACACAGATGGTGCATAACAACACAAGGGAGTACAAGACAACATGGTGCAGAAACAGTGCGATACAAAGCAGGACAAAACTGGATGATACGTGGTCAGTGGTGGATAAAGTGCAGTAACAGCTGTACAGTGCAGCTGCCGTGGAAATGACTGTTACAGGGGATGCAAAAGCTGCAGGTTTGAATTGTTTGGCGAATGAAGCTGTTCATGAATCTGCTAGTCAGTGTTTGTGGATGGTGGTCAGAGTCCTGGATTATAGACTGAACCTTGTTACTGTGGCAGTTAAAGTACAGCTGGTCAATGGAGGGCAGTTCAGTGCGAATGATGTTCTTAACAGACTTCGCAATGTACTGCCTTCCTGTCATGTGGCTCCACCATACCATAGTACTACTGTAAGAACTAGGGATGTAACGATACATTCAACTCACCATTTGATACGATTCACGATTCTGAGTTCACGATACAATTTTCTCATTTTTTGCAGAATGAGCTGCAGACAAATATATTCAAAAATATTCTTATATTTATCTTTCTGAACTGTTGACACTGTTGTGAACAGTGCAACTGAATTTGAATAAAATACTGTTGAAAAAAATCCCAAATCAAAATAAGTAAATAAAAAAAAATAAATCAAATAAATAAGCTAAGGTTTGCATGTGCAGCTTTTTAGCGTGCTTTGCCCTTTTAATAATCTTCACTCAGCTCACGGTGGTGCCAGTGGACCTGTTTGTGTATGTTATCAGTCTATTACAATGTTTGCATGCAGTTTATGTCTTGTCTGTGCTTTTCTCGCTGTTTCCTCCTCGTTTGTGATTACCGGAAAGCTAATATGCTGCCACACCGCCAATTGAAGATCGGGCGGTGCGTCCATCCATCCATTTTCTGAAACCACTTAATCCCAACTGGGATCGCGGGGGAGACCGGAGCCTATCCCGGGAACAAGGGGCGCAGACAGGAACCAAGCCCAGGCAGTCACCTACACACCGCAGGTCGCACACACTCACACAACTACAGGGCCAATTTAGACTCACCAGTCAACCTATCCTGCATGCTTTTGGACCGTGGGAGGAACCTGGAGTCCCCGGCGAAAACGGGGAGAGCATGCGAACTCCACACAGAAAGGGCCCTGGACCGAAGCCAGCACTAACCACTGTGCCGTCCTCAGTTTCAAATTCATTCATCATCTCGCGTTCGCTCAAAACCAAAAACTGACGTACGATGTCGACGTGATACGCAGTGACATCTGACGTCAAACTCACATTGTGAAATCAAATGTAATATTACACCAGTTTTTCTGTTAAAGTACTGTGAAGTACTCCTACAATAGTGATTCATTTTCCACATCAGCCGGTTTAAATCTTCATGCATTTGCACCGATTTTTAACTGATTTGTGATTCATCATTACATGCCAGGGCCAGCAGCTCTGCATGGCTCGACCCTCATAAACATTCTCCACACATGCTGTTCAGGCAGTGGCCACAGAAATTCCCCCAGTGAACTTTATGCTTTCTGTCGGAGAGTATGCTGTGTTCTGGCCTTAAACCCTGCATACTACTTTGCAGACTTTGATCCTCTTAACAACAATTGGCATTTCTGGTGGCTGAATATCCATCCATCCGTCATCCAACTGCATGCTTAAAAGCTGTGAATAATAGTAATAATTCTTAAAATTGCAACTATCTAGAATTTCAGCCTAGTTACTCAGCTAAATTACTATTTAAACCTAGAATAATTTCTATAAGGGGCGGCATGGTGGTGCAGTGGTTAGCACTGTCGCCTCACACCTCTGGGACCCGGGTTCGTGTCTCCGCCTGGGTCACATGTGTGTGGAGTTTGCATGTTCTCCCCATGTCGTTGTGGGGTTTCCTCTGGGTACTCCGGTTTCCCCCCACAGTCCAAAAACATGCTGGGGCTAATTGGAGTTGCTGAATTGCCCGTAGGTGTGTGTGTGTGAGTGGATGGTGTGTGAGTGTGCCCTGCGATGGGCTGGCCCCCCATCCTGGGTTGTTCCCTGCCTCGTGCCCATTGATTCTGGGATAGGCTCCGGACCCCCCGCGACCCAATAGGATAAGCGGTTTGGAAAATGGATGGATGGATAATTTCTATATGTGTGATAGAATCAAAAAATATTTTGTTTTACATATAAATCTTCACAAGGTGTATTACACATGGTATTCCCCAGACACCGCCACCCCAACAGATGCTTTGTTTGTTAAGACAATAGCTCAGAAAGTGGTTGATCGATCTTTTGCAGCTTTTACCAAGGTTTGTACAAGCCAAAATTAAATTTTGAAACGGATCCCTGCCACACCCTGCCCTCCTGAACCTCCCGTTTCCTCCCTAGTGTGGTATAACGTGCCATGCCTGTTCCGCGTTTGTTTTACCTCTCCTTCCTGCCCTTGTGTTACTCATTTCAGGTGCCTCTAGTTTGCTCCCTGCTTAGCCTTGTATAAATGTGCTTCTCAGTCCTGCCTTTAATGTTGCTGCTGCTGTTTGCCTGTGTGTTCTTCCCTGCTTATGATTCCCCCGTGATCCAGTTGTGATCCAGTTGTCTTCATATCATGTATTCACATTCCTCAGCTGAGAGTGAACAAAGTTCTGTGGAAAGTATCTGACTACAGATAGACTTTCACCCAGTTCTCTGCGGGAGCTCTGATTACAGAGTGACTCCCCGACTACTTCTGAAGCCCTTCCTTAAGTATCCAGACCAGGTGATGGCATGTTTCTGAAGACTGACTAATTTCGGTCAATGGTTAATTTTAGGGGCATTGCTGACCTTGGTTCTCAAGTCCCCAGCCAATCAGATCACTTTAGGGGGTGGTTGTAATTCCCTTGTTCTACCATGAGAGAATCTCTCTCAGTTTGGTGGGTTGAGCCGAAGTTTCTGTATTTCTCTTAGGAAAAGCTATACTGCCTTAAATCTGAGAGTATAATACTCCTCGTCTCATGCCTATTCAAACGAGACCAAACATGCGTGTATTTGTCCCTAACATCTATGTGTGCTGAGTTATCCTGTTTATAGTGGAAAAGGTGTCTGTGTCTGGAGGCTGACAGCTGTTGTTGCTGTGGATTGATTGTGGAACTCTGGTCACTCCGGGGGTGAAAGGTCTTGCTTTTTCTGTGCTGCTCCAGTTATTCCTATCCAGTCTCTCAGGAGCCGGCAGGCCTTTGCCTTCCTTAAAAGGGGTGGTTTGACGAGTTGAGTCCAGTCTTGCCTGGGCCAGCGGAGCTCTGAAATAGACTGATGCAGGCTGATCAGAGTTGGGGCCTGCAGGACCTATAAGTTTTATGTCCTTACAGAATGTAAGTGGCATCATACTAAACTAGTGGTGTTCGAACTAGCATGGAAAGAGGCTATGGGTAGCTACAAAAAGGCTCTTAGTGCCGCCAAATCATCTAGTATCTATCAGAACTAATTGAAATAAACAAAAATAATCCTAGATTCCTATTTACTATGGTGTCCAAGCTGACTAATAACCAGACCACTGGTTATTTTCCAGTGACGACTTTATGAAACTTTTTGACCAAAAATATGCTCAATTAAACAGAACATTTTGAATATTGAATATTGGTTAACCAGTCAGAACTGATGTACTTAATTTTATCTTCAAATTCATCTACTTGTATGCTAGACCCTGTTCCATCAAAATTATTCAGCGATGCTCCCAGCATTGATTGAACCGCTACTAGCAATAGTTAAACTAAAACATATAATCATATTACCCCAATTTTATCTTCACTGCACTGGCTGCCAGTTAGATTTCGTGTTGACTACAAAACACTGCTCTTAACCTATAAAGCTGTAAATGGTCTTGCACCGCAGTATGTGAGTGACCTCATTTGCGTTCCGAATCATACACTTAGATGACGAGATGGAGGTATTCTATCCGTACCCAGAATAAAGAACATTACCTTTGGGGGAAGAGCATTTGCTCATAAAGCACCACAGCTATGGAATAAACTTCCTATTAGTGTTCGGAACTCAGACACAATCTCTGCTTTTAAGTCAAGGCTTAAGATGTACCTCTTTCGCCAGTCTTTTGGATAGTTAAATCTTCTTTTCTAAGGTGAATGGGAAATCTGGAGGTTCATAGTTATTTGAGATTGAAGGGGAAAGGGGGGATTGGTGCTGTCGTCCTGCCACTCTCGCCGATCACTTAAGCTGTGGATGGGAGGTGGCTTGACGCCAAAACCTCTGTAAACCCTCATGCCTGTGCTTCCTTCCAGGTCACTCTTTTAGGCAGGCTGTCATAGTTGCTTTAGTCCTGCCGGTTAGGTGTAGGGCAATAACTCTTCTCCATCTTCTCTTTTTCGAGCTGATACCGAGCCGACTACACCGTGTGAACCCGCACCTGGACTCCTGGATATAACTACATGAAACCAACTGGGACTTTATAACTATATGAACTCTAATGAATGTCAATGTAAATGCAGTTTCATGCTCCTTGGTCGCCCAGAGGAGGATGGGGTCCCCTTCTGAGTCTAGGTTCCACTCAAGGTTTCTTCCTGCTAGAGGGAGTTTCCTTGCCACTGTCGCCTCAGGCTTGCTTGGTGGGGTTCTGGCCGGTTAAATGTAAAGTGCTTTGTGACAATGCATGTCGTTAAAAGCGCTATATAAATAAAATTGAATTGAATTGAAGTGCTTCCTCAGATTCATTTTTAAATGTTCTCCAGCTAATTTCCACTATGGCCACGAGTTCTAGTATTTTAAATTAATATTGAAATGGTCATTTGGCTGAACAGCATCCCGACCTGTTAGAATCTTATATACCTGGATCATGTCCCCCCATAGTCTCCTTTGCTTGAGGCTAAACAGATTCAGCTCAGCGAACCTCTCCTCATAAGACATTCCTCTAAGTGCAGGAATCATTCTAGTCATCCTACGTTGCACCTTTTCCAAGGCAGCAATGTCCTTCTGAAGGTATGGTGACCAAACCTGCACACAGTATTCTAGGTGGGATCTTACCAAGGAATTATATAATCGTAGCATCACTTCTCTTGACTTACATCTCTAGGTGTGTGGAGTTTAATCCAACATCCTTTTGCCTTTTTTTAATGCTTCCCCACACTGGCAAGAGTGGGACATGGAAGTATCAACATACACACCGAGATCTTTCTCGTAATCAGCTACCTTTATTTCAGTGGAACCCATAAAATATCTGTACTTTACTATATTTACTATATTTCTGCTCCCTGCATGGATTACCTTATATTTATCTATGTTAAATTTCATCTGCCACGTATGAGCCCAGTCGCTAATTAAATCCAGATCCTGTTGTAGCCTCTCTGGACATGAGACATGATCTAACATCAATCAGAAGATACCACACCAGCAGATAATGATTTCTGGAATAGTAAAGTTAAAGGTTGGCTAATAATACCCCTCATCTCTTTTAAAACTATAGATAAGATGCCATCAGGGCCTTGCGATTTATTTATTTTGAGCTTAGCTAGGCTTTGTACCACATCAGCCTCAGTTATACATATATTGGTCATAGACATCGTTGTATTTGTACTAAATGGTGGTAAGCTATTCTACTGTGAACAGCCATTGTAAAATAATCATTAAACTCATTTATATCAATTTCATTTTCAATTATAAGGCCCTTACTATCCTGCAAATGAGTGATTTTCAGCTTTTAGAGCTCTTTCGGAGTTAAAATATTGGAAGAAACTTTTAACGTCATCCTTATAACTGTTATTAACTAAACCTGTAGACTTAGATACTCCTGCTTTATTTTGAAATCATTAGTTAATTTCCATTTGTGGAAGAAAGCCCTTTTGCTCCTGACTTTATTCTTAATTTTCGTAGTAAACCACCTGTGACATCGCGTGCTGGACGAACAGGCAGGAAGCGAGGAATCAAGGATCCGGGAAACGGAGAGTCGGGAATGAGGGTTTATTGATGAAAACAGGTACCAACAGCGAGAGATTTCAATGACAGGACTGGGGAAACAGACTTGAATGTGGACTAAATACACAGGACTACTCAAACTGACAGAAAACAGCTGGTTACAATCGGGGCAGCACACATGGTTAATGAGGGGGCGTGGCACACACGAGGATCGTACAAGCAGGTCATGACACCAGCTTGGTTGCAGTTTCCTAGATTTAGTTTTTCTGGAAACGGGTATGAAGTTCTTTTGCACTTGCAACAATGTGCTTTTAAAAAATTCCCATGCCTCTTCCACAGTATTGCTATTTAACTCCATCCGATTTACAGTTTCTAGTTTCAGTCTCATACCATTGAATTACCCTTCCTAACATTGTATACTTTTGTTTTGGACTTGGTTGAAGACTCAGGCAGCAGGAGTTGCCCCAACGTTGGTATGTCCTTATCCATAAGGGGGAGTAAACGTTCTGGTTTCCCGACCTTATAGATGAAGGAGTTGGGGGATGTTGCCAGTGACCTGCCGGATTCCAGGCAGAACAGGCCTCGCTATGCCACAGCCCTTCAGAGACTGGGCCTTCCGTGCAGAACCTCTGCATCCAAATTAGACCAGTTGTTTAACAAAACCCTAAAATGGGGTTATTTTTGACATGGAACGGGACTTTGATTCAACAACCCATTACTTAGTTGCGGCAAGTACCCAATATCAAGTATAGCTGCAAAGAATCTGCCAGAGATTTTCAGAGAAGTTCCCCAGATGCATGGACTGGACTAAGGTGCGTCAGATTAAACAGGAGCCTGGTAAATTCTGTGAGCCCCACGCCAAGTGACTGATGGAAACATACTCCAGCTACAGTGAGATGGACCCTCCAGCGGACCGAGAGTGGGATTCCCTCTGGGAGCGACAACTCGTGCAGTTGCTGGTGGATGAGCTGCAAACAGACATCAAGAAGGACTTCCAACCTCACAATCATTTACCAAACCACTTCAGGTAACTTGTAAAGATGTAGGTATTGGAGTATTCACACATTCATTTGCAGTGTCCACCTCCTGTCCGGTAAATTTGGCAGGACAAAATTTGAATAACCTATAGGCCAGACTCATGAATGCGGCTGAACGAGTAAAGGTAGAACAGGTGGCCAATCCTGTTATACAGTCCTAGTAGATTGAGAACCACCTGATTGCAACTGTAGTTGGAATCAAGGGCTGAGCAGCATGGTGGCCTGGGGGACAATTATGAAAACACAGACCCACTGATATCCTTAAAACCCACAATCAAAAGAGGAGTCAGGATGGCCAGTGACATGTGCTGGCTAAATGGGGACAACAAAGAGAGAACAGAACAAGGCAGGGAGGGATTCTGACACAGGTGCCATGCTACTTTGTTTAAATATGCTGTAATGTTTTAGTGCAAGCCTTAGACAATGGAATCTCTGAATGACGCCGCAGTCTGGCTCTTTCTGAAGGTCCTATACTGTAACCGTCCTGAGAAGTTGTTTGCATGCACTTGCTGCCTTGACACTTGTTGATGTGCGTGTGCCCTGCTCGAGCAGTAAAGGGGAGATCACATGCAGAGCTGATTTTCTGTAGTTCCTTAGAATAAAAATAGAATATTCTCTTCAAATAGGAACACATGCTGCGTTTGATTATTTCACTCCAACTCGGACAAAAACGTCACGAAAAACATCACTTCCCATTAGAAACGCCTCTTTTATGACGTTAATGTCTGACAGAATCTTCTTGTCCGAGTTGCCCCTGTGACGTAATTTCAACATGGCGGCTTACACACTCAACATTAATTCTATTTTACAAATCCTTAAAAATGTTTATTTTGTTAAATTTATTATTATCCCATCCATCCATTTTCCAAACTGCTTATCCTACTGGGTCACGGGGGGTCCGGAGCCTATCCCGGAAGCAATGGGCACGAGGCTGGGAACAACCCAGGATGGGGGGCCAGCCCATCGCAGGGCACACTCACACACACCATGCACTCTCACATGCATTCCTACGGGCAATTTAGCAAGTCCAATTAGCCTCAGCATGTTTTTGGACTGTGGGGGGGAACCGGAGTACCCGGAGGAAACCCCACGACGACATGGGGAGAACATGCAAACTCCACACACATGTGACCCAGGCGGAGATTTGAACCTGGGTCCCAGAGGTGTGAGGCAACAGTGCTAACCAGTGCACGACCATACCGCCCATTTATTATTATTATTATTTATAATTATTAGTAATTATTAATGTAATTGCACGTGTTCGATTTAGAGAATACCATATTGTGACCGTAAACAGTATCCTAACATGCAATATCAGATTTTTACCAGACTTGTTAGTGTTTTTGGTTTGTTTGTAGTTTGTTTGCCTCTCGAAAAAAGAATATCGCTATGAATGTACTAAAATACTTTATAAAGCTTTTAATGTGGTTTGACTAGTTCCTGTTTCTTGTTTATTTGTCTGAAATAATAATCTTACTCCATAACTGCTAAAATATAAAGCAACAACACAGCAGCGTATTCATGGAGGCAGCCATGTTTGTTCCGAGTTGTGCTAGCTTGAACGGGAGATTGTTGGATGTGATGTCACCCAATTTGGAATTTCCAAGTTCCGAGAGAAAAACGAACGCACCACAAGACTCTGGCTGGAAATTTCTACAATAGAGCCATTTAGTTATTTCTAGAAAAATATTTAGAGCCAATGACCTGATGTCATTGTAACACAGGTCACTGTCCGTGGTGCTGAATTCTCTACTTGATGGGCTGGTGCTGAATGAATATGACAGCTGGCCAACATGTCTGTGTGCTTCCACTGACTGGCACCCAGACATATAATGACTTTTAACAATGAGGAGGGAAACGTCCAGACAGGAAATTAGTCAACAGTAATTAGTAATCACATATAGTTCTCATTTATCATGATGTAAAATTCAAAAACCTTTTTTTTATTATTAAGGGATAAATGTAATTGAGTTTTAATGTATCCTTTCCGCTCTTAAAATCGCAAATTATTTCTGACTATTAATCTGCACATTTTAATAATTTCATTAATATTACCTAATTGGTTTGTCTTTTTTATTAAATTTTAAAACTAGCTGTACAATTGTTGATGTTGTTGCTGTTCTGAATGTCATTGGCCTGTTGCCTTACGTCTGTCTAAACATGAGTGAGGGGATGGATGCACTATTCTATGGGGGCCTCTGTAGAGAATAAATGATCCTAATTTTATATTGAGAGAGATGGTTAATTCCTTTTTAATCCATACTGCGTTCAGAGCCCCTGTTCTGCCGTTGATCACTGCTGCATATCATCCCCAAACCAATGGCCTGGATGAGAAAACGAATGATGACATAAAATGGTAAGTCTGTTTTTGAGGTTGTTTTAGAACTGTGTGAGACAGGCTCTATTCTTTTAACATTACATCAGGAATTACTGATATTATTGACAATCAATCCCTTAATATACAGTATCTCACAAAAGTGAGTACACCCCACACATTTTTGTAAATATTTTATTATATCTTTTCAAGGGACAACGTTAAAGATATGAAACTCTGATAGAATGTAAAGTAATCAGTGTACAGCTTGTATAATGGTGTAAATTTGATGTCCCCTCAAAATAACTCAACACACAGCCATTAATGTCTGAACTGCTGGCAACAAAAGTGAGATTAAAAATGATTTGTGGCAAGATCGGATCATGTGTGTTGAAGAGTTTCTTATGACTGACAAGTAGTTATTTAAAAACATATCTTGAAACAGCAAATTACATTGTTCTTAATGCTTTTAGAAAATGACTCTTTATAATGATCTGTGAATAATAATAATTTGCTATGAATGTTTTTCCACTTCAGCTTTCCACAATTATTCTTCCCGATGAGAAAAGCTACGGCACGTTTTTTGATGAAAAAAATAAAGTAGTTGAGACAATAAGCAACAACAGCTGAAAACATCTCCTAGTAACAGGAAAAACAGAAGCAGGCATGTGGTAAACGAATACAAAAGAGGTACCAAAACACAGTTTATCATGTTGGAGATGAGGCGCTTCTGTTCAACATGAGGAAGCGGGGACGGAAAGGAGGAAGAACGGAACCGGATTTTACCGGACCTTATGTCATCCAGGCAATATGTGGCAAGCTGGTTACACTGTCTAATTCTGAAGGGGCAACTTTAAAGAACAAATACAATGTAAACCACATACAGAAGGAGCCAAACTGATGTCCCAAGTCAGGAATCACACAAGGTGCCAGAAGAGTATAAGACCAGTAAACCTCCCTCTAGCGCAGAGCTTCTGACAATCGAGAAGGATGCTGACAGTTGAAAAAAAACTCATGTCTGTGTGTTATGAAAGAATATCAATAAATGTTTCCGAAAGGGGATGACTCATTTGGTAATTATTTACGGCTTATGTTATGGCTGCCAATTTACAGTCTTTACTGAAGTCTGACTTCTTTTGAGTCACCTTTAATATAGATTGGACACTCTCTATGCAATGTGCAATACTTACATAGATGGTAAATGTTTACCTGCTTGCACAGATGGATGATTAGGTAATTAGTGTAAGTGTGTGTGTGTGTTCAATCGCATGTATGTCCAAGGTCCATAGTAAATAATATACACTGATCAAGAGATGCCCGAAAGTGGATAAAAGAGGACATTAGTGGGTGCATCACTTAGTGTAACGCGTGCAGGAAAATGAGCAGGACTGCAAGCCATATAATGACCCTTGTCTAGCTCTTAATACAGTATGCATACAGTGATGTATCTACAATGGACAGCTACTATGAGCAGATAGCACAGTACAGGTGCTTATAAGATCTGTATGCTATTTCCATCCATCCATCCATTGTCCAAACCGCTTATCCTACTGGGTCGTGGGGGGTCTGGAGCCTATCCCGGAAGCAATGGGCACGAGGCAGGGAACAACCCAGGATGGGGAGCCAGCCCATCACAGGGCACACTCACACACTATTCACTCATACATGCATACCTACGGGCAATTTAGTAACTCCAGTTAGCCTCAGCATCCATCCATCCATCCATTGTCCAAACCGCTTATCCTACTGGGTCACAGGGGGTCCGGAGTCTATCCCGGAATCAATGGGCACGAGGCAGGGAAGAACCCAGGATGGGGGGCCAGCCCATCACAGCTCACACTCACACACCATTCACTCACACATGCACACCTACGGGCAATTCAGCAACTCCAATTAGCCTCAGCATGTTTTTGGACTGTGGGGGGAAACCGGAGTACCCGGAGGAAACCCCACGACGACACGGGGAGAACATGCAAACTCCACACCCATGTGACCCAGGCAGAGACTCGAACCCGGGTCCCAGAGGTGTGAGGCAACAGTGCTAACCACTGCACCACCATGCCGCCCCCTGTATGCTATTTCATTCTATAAAAAGAAACTTACTGTACTGTACAATAAAGTATTTCACCACTGCTTCTTCCTCAGCTCCCACTGTTTGCTAGCACATGCATCTTTTGATTTCTTAGTGCAATCTGTGCTTTATTTTTTTTTTGTGAAATGTAAGTGCAGTATCTGTTTATTAAGTGCTGTGGTTTAATATGTACATTATTATTTCAGTACTGTGTATACTGTCCTTAATGTCTTGCCTCTCTCGTATAACTTGAGATACGCCCAAATTGACTTGCAACAAGTGGTCCTGGTTCCAAATGCGGAAGGCGATGGATACCTGTATTTTATATGCTGTAGTGTGCTGGGTGTCAGACATTGCAATGCACCTTGCTTTGATCTTGACCTGTTAGATCAGAGGGAGGTAATCTTATCCAGAAAGGGCCACTGTGTATGATGGTTTTCACTGCAACTCTCTGAACAGCGAACCTAACAGTTATCCCAATACCTTGATCTTGCTAGCATATTTAAATGTGTACCTATTCAGGAATAGAGTGGTGAAGGCATTCAGAGGAGGACTGATGATTATCAGAGGGAACAAAGGGGCTGGGTACTTGTCAGTATCCAGTAGAACCACCAGACTCCTACACTGAATGGTTCTGGATGTGGCACAGACGTTAATCCCTCTGTATTAGGGGATCCGTCTCCAGTTTGTACTCTTCTAGTTAATAGGTAGATTATCAGGCAGTTTTTCACCCTAGTCCAGTACTCATTGACAGCCTAATACACCGTGTTTCAGTTTGTCTTGATAGTCAATACATGTCACAGGATGTACATTACTCTGATGGGCAGGCCCTCTTACATATGATGGAAATTGCAATACCTACTTTTGGCCACGAGATGGCAGCAAGAAAATAGAAAAATTATTTTCCCACGGTCTACTAGCAGCTTTTAGATGTTAATTCTTCATAAAAATAATTTGACTTGATCCAATGTATTTTTAATACAAACAATTACCACACAAAGCTGCTAGTTTCCTCCGGTTTCCCCCCACAGTCCAAAAACATGCTGAGGCTAATTGGAGTAGCTAAATTTACCGTAGGTGTGCATGTGTGAGTGAATGGTGTGTGAGTGTGAGCTGTGATGGGCTGGCCCCCCATCCTGGGTTCTTCCCTGCCTCGTGCCCATTGATTCCGGGATAGACTCCGGACCCCCTGTGACCCAGTAGGATAAGCGGTTTGGACAATGGATGGATGGAAATAGCATACAGATTAAGCACCTGTACTGTGCTATCTGCTTATAGTAGCTGTCCATTGTAGATACATCACTGTATGCATACTGTATTAAGAGCTAGATAAGGACAGTGGGTCATTATATGGCTTGCAGTCCTGCTCATTTTCCTGCACCCGTTACACTAAGTGATACACCCACTAATGTCCTCTTTCATCCACTTTCAGGCATCTCTTGATCAGTGTATATTACTTACTATGGACCTTGGACATACATGCGATTGGACACACACACACACACACACACACTTACACTAATTACCTAATCAACCATCTGTGCAAGCAAGTAAACATGTACCATCTATATAAGTATTGTACATAGCATAGAGAGTGTCCAATCTATATTAAAGGTGACTCGAAAGAAGTCAGACTTTAGTAAAGACTGTAAATTTCTCAGCCATAACATAAGCCGTAAATAATTACCAAATGAGTCATCCCCTTTCGGAAACATTTATTGATATTCTTTCATAACACACAGACATGAGTTTTTTTTCAACTGTCAGCATCCGATCCAAACGGGATTCCCATTTCCTTTCTGTGGGATCCAACAGAACACGGGCTGACCATCAGTCAACATGTCTTCAACCATGCAGGACAGGACCCAGTCCAGGCCAAACCTCACGGTGCTGGTGTTAATAAAAAAAATGTAAGGAACATGCAGCTGCAGCTCACACACAAACACAGTCCACAGCATCCAGAAAAAGGTCAGGCCTTTTTCTTCTTTAGCTGACTCCGCCCAGACCTCGCCCCCTTTCTGGGCGCCTCGCACTATGCCTTTGAACTGGCCCTGCAGCTTGGCCCGTTTCCTGTTTCCCAATGCAAGTCATAAGATTCACCCGTAAATGATATTTTGAATCGGAACGATATTTATTACTATTGTTTAGATTAAATATATAACGGTTTAATGATTGAATATAACTTGATATTGTTGTTTGTGTTGTTTAGTTTGAGGTTCTAGTTTCTGTCTTTATCCGCTTTCGTTTCAGTAGGCAGCTGGTTCATCCCAGGCTCAGGGTCTCTCTGCTCTTCATCAAACCCACACCCCCAGTTTGGGAGCACCCTCTCCCTCTCCTCCCCCCACGGCTGTGACTGTTACTCCTCCTTGAGGAGTAACTGCTCCGCCCCCTATCCCAGCCCCTATACCCACAGGAGTGCATCACCCAGTGAGCCGCCGCCCTGCCTGTCCCCTCACACAAGCACACACTGAAATCATGGTCCTAAGCTCTCTGTGTGGGTCACCACGATAGTACAGCACACCGACGATTACCCTCTGACTGAATCAGAATCAGCTTTATTTGGCCAAGTATGTTCACACATATTGGGAATAGTTAGACATTTAATCAAAATAATTAAGACAAGACATAAACATACAGTTCTGTTGATATGCGACGCATATAACCTCTGCATTCACAGCACTGCTTCAGTTATCGAAGAGCAAATTTCCAAAACTCACTCAGTCCGATAACCTAAAGTAATAAGTCATAATCCTCTTCATACGTTGCAGTAATGGGAATGAAATCTCACTCAGTGTTTATGTAATGGAGCAATGGAATTTCGTGAAATTTCCAAAAGTCCACAGAAATATTTAGAAAAACATTCCTGCAGACTGAGTTTTTGATATTTGCTTTTCAATTAACACAATTTTCTTCAGTCTGAGGTTTAACAGAATTCAGCCATATGCTGTTCAAAAAAAACTACACAGAACAAAAACAGAATGGACTTTACATCTGTCTGAAAGGAAAGTTGACACAGGCTGCAGCAGTGAACAAATCAATCAATGTATTAAAGTTAGGCATTAAGTAACTGGAGGCAGTATATACATAACATGATAACATGCCTTTTCTGTATTGACCATATTAAGGACGCTGTAACACTGCCCACCACATACCTGCTTCATTTATTGTTTTATACTTGCAGCTGCTTATTCAGACAGCTCGTCTACCTGTCTGTCCATGTTGCCCTCCCATGACAACTGGTCCAGCCTACAGGTGCCGTCCCATTCCGGCATGTTACCCATGAGTCATAGCGGCACCTCCGGGAGCAGCTCCAGGTGAGCCCGTGCCTCCCCTCCCCCACCTGTCCCCATGCTGAGTCTCGGGCCCCCGTCTTCCCTCTTGTTCTCGCCTATACCCACATCCTGGCCTGTGTCTGCATCGTCTCACCTCGTTAACAGGACTTTCGCCTTCTTCTGTCCTGATCCATTCAGGCCCATCATTCTGGGACATGCTTTGATTTATTTCGCCATAGTTACTCTTTGTTTTCCTTTGTACTTTGCACTCTACAAGTAAAATGAATAAAAAATAGGCATTATTTTGATATTGTTTTAGTACAGTGACACTAGTATATTTGTTGTTGTTTCCAGGCAACACTGCATGCTGATTTAACGTCTTTCCTTAATCTCCACCCCATTGCTCACACACAGCCAGTATCCCAGTTTGTGGTCAATGAGCTCCTCCTCACTCACCCCAGTCTCCTAGTCCAGTGGAATGTCCAACAGCTTGGGCTCTCAGTTCCTGCGTGTCATGCCCGGCTCGTCCGCTCCTCCTGTGTGCCACGCCCCCTGATTACCCACGTGTTTTCTCCCGATTTGTACCCAGCTGTATCTAGTTAATTTGCTCAGTCCTGTGTATTTCAGTCCGTGTCTTACCTGAGTCCAGTGTCTGTCATTGATGTTTGTATGCGTGAGATGTTTCCCCGTCCGCGCTTCCTAATTAAACTCCCGTTTTTGCCTGTCCGCTTGCTCCTTGCACGCCTTGCCCGCACGATCGCCTGCCTGCTTGTACCCGATCGTGACACTGCGCAGCTCTACAACTCATTACCCAGGGCTCTCGCACCCGGCCACAGTGCCCCTCTCAGGCTCCCCGCTGTATGACAGCACTGCCCCATCGGAAGTTCATGAAGCCTCACAGTACGACGCCTCTCCCCACGCGCGCTTAGCCACCACCGGGACTCCCATCACTCCTCCTTCCCTGTAGGGCGGCGCACTTCCATTATTATTACAGTTTCTACTGTCACTCTGTTGCTTTTCCTGGTGCTGGACTTTTGACAGATAAATACATTATTTGTTGCATTCAGTGACAAAAGATTGGTCTGTTTAACACCCTCAGTCTCCACCCTATGAGCCCCTTGTTGGCGGCAGAATCAGGAAGATGTCGGAGAAAGCAGAGGTAAAGTGAATAGTCACCTCGACAATAATGTGGAAACCGCTAATGGTGATCATGCCTGTGTGGGTGAAATGGATCACCACAGTATAAGCGGATGATGATTATAGACGATTTTTCCCTTTTTCTTTATGTCTGTTTACCATCTAATAGGCATTTTTTTTCTTTGGGATGCGTCTAGGTCAGATACGACCAAAATATTTTTCTCATTTCAGAAGTGAAAAAAAATATTGCTCTCAGATTCTGTTCAGTTGTAGTTTTTTAAAATAATGTACCTTGATTTGTGTTTGTTTAAAATGCCATTACCTGTTGCTTACTGGGCCGCTGAAAATGTCTGGCCCAGCTAAATTTCTTGGTTTAAAAATCTGGCCCAACTACTTTCCAGACCTGGACTAGCCCTACTGAATCATACACTAATGTTATTCTGTTATGTGGGCTGTTGTGATAGGGAGATTTGCTGGATGCTGCACGACGGGTGGTGTCCCTGCTGCAGAATGCCCTGTCTGAAGCAGCACCTAGAGACAGTGAGGGTTGTTGTTATCACCTTAATATTGTATATACGCAATCTGTTATTTCTTAACTAATATAATTGTAAGGTATTCTTCTAATATATTGTGCACAGCCAACAAAAAAAGAGAAAAATGCAAAACCAAAGGAAGGCTTTCTTTTCTCTTAAAAGTCTTTTTTCTAAACCAACTGAGAGTCAGTTAGAGGGGTGTTCATTATCAGTATTGTTGCTGGCATTTCTGAAAATGTGCCAATTTTAGTCAAGTGGCTACTTTTCAAATGCAGTCCCTGGCCAAGATGAAGAAAGTTCA